>NC_039365.1:104371382-104433347 GCF_003573695.1 Papaver somniferum | reverse complement strand
CATTGGCACAGTGGTGCGGCTGGCATGGTTGGATTATCTTGGCGCGGAGACGTGGCTGGCATGGTATGCCATTGGCACAATGGTGCGGCTGGCATGGTTGGCATGCCTTGGCGCAGCGACGTGGCTGGCATGGTCTGCCATTGGCACAGTGGTGCAGCTGACATGGTTAGCATGCCTTGGCGCGGAGACGTGGCTGGCATGGTCTGCCATCGGCATAGTGGTGCGGCTGGCATGGTTGGCATGCCTTGGCGTGGTAGCATGAGAATTAGGGTTTGTCATAGATGATGTCAGTTAGTGTTAGGGTTCTGCCGTTGAACATGACCCATGTAAAAAAAAGGTACCCCGGTAATTCTTACGTAGGCATGCTAATTGATTCAATAAATGCGCTAATGGTCATAGTGACGTCATGTCAGATGTACAGTTTTACGATTTTGACCCTAAGCTGAAAACCACCATCAACAACTAGTTATGGTGAAGATGAATAAGTTTGATATGAAAGTGCTCATATGGCTAACCATTGGTTAACTACTATTGAACCAACTAGGTGTACACGTTTAGGTACGGTTGCACAAACCTAAATGAACGTGCATTTTATTTGTGTATAACAAGCTAAAATTCGATATCACGGTTAAAAGATATTAGCTTGAATCTAATCAGGTTTTCATCTAACGGTGAGTACTGAATGCTTTGTTACCAAGGTAGCGTTGATTGCAAACCCTGATTTGAAGACTATATAAAGGAGAACTCTAGCAACTGGGAAACCTAATCCCCACACCTCTTGTGTGATACTAGTTGTATAAGCTAGACTCGATTCTCCTTTAACCTTAGTTTCTATCGAGACCCTGTAGGTTAACGACTTGAAGATTTCATTGGGATTGTGAAGCCAGACCCAACTATTTTCTCCGTGGTTGCGTGATCTGATCTTGGTGTTTCTATCGTATTGAGTACAATTGTAAAATTGGCTCGAGATTAATTTCTCCGATAGGCTAGATAGAAAAGTAGTCACAAACATCTTCGTCTCATCGTTTGTGATTCCACGATATCTTGTTTCACTAGTCAATTAAGATTATTATGAGGTGATTGATATTTCTAGGCTTTTCTTCGGGAATATAAGTCCGGTATATCAATTGATTCATGTTCACCTTGATTTATCAAAAGACGGAACAAAACTCGTAAGTATTTCTGTGGGAGACAGATTTATCTACTCTTGTAGACTTTTCTGTGTGATACAGATTTGTTTATTAAAGTCTTCGACTTTGGGTCGTAGCAACTGTTAGTTGTGGGTGAGATCAGCTAAGGGAATCAAGTACGTAGTATCCTGCTGGGATCAGAGACGTAAGGAGCGCAACTGTACCTTGGATCAGTGTGAGATTGATTGGGGTTCAACTACAGTCCAGACTGAAGTTAGTTTGTAGTAGGCTAGTGTCTGTAGCAGCTTAATACAGTGTGTGTTCACTCTGGACTGGGTCCCGGGGTTTTTCTGCATTTTCGGTTTCCTCGTTAACAAAACCTTCGGTGTCTGTGTTATTTATTTTTCCAGCATTATATTTTGTTATATAATTGAAATATCACAGGTTGTGCATCGAATCGATCAATTTGTAAATCCAAGCTTTGGTTGTTGATTGAAATTTATTGATCCTTGAACATTGGTCTTTGGTACCGTTCAATTGAATTTCACTTTATTCAATTAGACTCGCAGATTATTATTTGCTTGGGTAAGTATTGAATCGAGAAATTGAGATATAACTCTTTGATATACTTTTCTTAAGATTGAGTCTGATTGTCTAGTTGATTCTCTTGAAAGTATATTGGAGTCAATCCATACAGATTGCTAAGCAAAATATTGGGTGAGGTTGTTGTACCCCCATTTTTTCAATTGTTATCAGAGCAGGCAAACACGTTTAAAGACCTCATAAGTCTGTGTTTGTAGCAATCTGAATCTGTGGGCGGAAGATTATCTCTTGCTGTTGCGCACACCAAAATGTCTTCCAAAGCTTTCAATTATGCCAAATGTCTTGGGATTGCCTCAAAGTGTGAGAGAACTGCTCGGTTGAACCCACTAGCGTCGGTATGTCAAGTTAGTTTTCAATTTTAGTTTCCAAAATGCATTCTTGATTTAGCATACTAAAGATAGTTTCGGACTAGATTAGGTCTAAGAAGTTGAATCGAAGCTATCCTTAAAGGATAAAGATTGAAGACTACAAGAAGACATCAACAAGTACTTCATCAACAAAGGTATGTGATTGATTTCATTTGGATTCTTGTTCAATTCTACCTTTCTAATCTATCAAGATAAATGCTCACTCTATGGAACAATTCTAATGACGGTAAGTGTACATTTATGTATATATACTTGTTATTTGATTCATGAACTTGGAGACAATAACCTTTATTCTTATAAAGAATCTCATGTTATAGTGAATGAGCTTACGAATCCAACGAGCCAAGAATCACTCAATTTCGAGTTAAAACGATGAAGTTATGAGTGATTTATTAAAGTTCGTTAGTAGGAAACAATTCATGGGCTGTTTGTAACAGTTCATGGACTTGGGCCCAATTACGTGACTAAAAGCTATTTTTGGTCAAGTTGGTGATGTTTCCTTGTCTAAGCAAGATGGCTATTAATCCAAACATATTTGATTACCATATTAAAATGTTTGTGATAACTATTAATTCCTGCCTAAGTTATAATGTGATTTATTCACATAAATAAATATTTGATAATTAATTATTTATGCATAATATTTGTAACTTAGGAAAGACTCTCATTTTTAGGAGAGTCTTGAAAAAGGAAAATAGCTTTGCTTAGCTTCCAAGCTATTGTTCATTATAAATAAAGGGTTCGTGAGTTTACACGTTTTTCATCCCCTTTGGAAAATTGGCGTAAGCTTTGCAGGTTGTTTCCATGTCTTCTGTTTTCGTGAACAAGAGTGAGATAAAAGTCTTTGTATTTGGGATCACAAAGCCAAGTTTAATTAAATCTTCGTGATTGATTATACAACTTGTAATCTAGGTTTTTCACCTCTTGTCTATTCTAAGGTTTTCTCTTTTGATATAAAACCATTCAAGAGTTGTTGATCATAAACCCTAGATTTTGATAGATTTCAATTTCCGATCGTATACCAACACTTGTTAGTCGAAATCGGAAGCTAGAAAGAAAACTTCGATTACGGTATCTCGTAAAAATCCTTAAGAAGTTTTAAACAATATATCTCTAGATTTATTCTAGTTGTTCTTGTTGTAGAATTATTAGGGTTTTCTTAACTTGTAAATTGATCTTTGGAATCACCCAAGTTTACTTACAGAAATCAGGTTCACAGACTCCTTGTGTGTAGGTATACTGATTGTAAGTTAAAACCCTAATATACAAGTTTGTTTTAATATTACTTTTACCTAGTAATTGTTTTTATCAAAATAAACACAAGATTTCCAAAACCTTGATTCACATCTAAAGGGAAATCAAATCGGTGTTTTGTGCAAACAAAATATCAAATCGTATCAATCGTGTTGGTGAATCTTCTAAAGAGAACTTTGGGCTCTGCTAGAAGATTTGTGTGAAGAGTTCCTAAAGAGAATCGGTATTCTGATAGGAGTTCGATAAGTGTTGAAGCAGGTATTACATCTAGTCCGAATAGGTAGTAGGAAATTGGTGTAACAACTTATAATCAGTGTGTGTTTATTCTGGACTAGGTCCCGGGGTTTTTCTACATTTGCAGTTTCCTCGTTAACAAAATTCTGGTGTCTGTGTTATTTCTTTTCCGTATTATATTTTATTTATATAATAGAAATATCACAGGTTGTACGTTAAGATAAATCATTTCTTGTATCCGGCCTTAGGGTCGTTGAGTTTGCATTTCTTCCGAATCCTGGGGTAGAAAGGATGTTTTGTCAAATTTTGATAACATTTCCTCAATTGAGATATTTGACACTCTGTCAAAAGTTGAAATGGATCTCACCAGAATCTCAAAAAAATCTACTGTGCCTATTGATTTTCATAATCATGCTCAGCTCATTGATGAATTTGAAAAGTCTCTTGGTCGAGAACGGGAACTCTATAGTATCATTGAATCCTTCTCCAACAATATCGAAAAACTTATTCAAGAAACTACCCTTCAGCGTGAAAAGACTAGTGTTCTTGAGAATATTGTTAAGGAAGACTCAATTAGAGAAAAACGTTTGATCGAGACGCATTCATCAGATCTTAACAGACTTCGTGTTGAAAAAGAGAAACTAGGTACATCCCTTATTCTAGTCCAAGAACAGTGCAAATCCTTGAAAAAACAAAACTCTGTTTTAATGAGAAATTCTTCTGTACCAATGATCAACTCTCAGACAGAATTACAATACATGAAGAGATGTTCTTCAAAGGAAGTTTCTGCTAAGAAGTGTTTACATGACTTGCAATTTTCTAGTAGGGCTATAAATTTAAAACAGGTTCCTGTTAATGTTTCTCCTCCACGAACTTGTTCCTTCTGTGGGAAAAAGAATCACTATGTTCATCATTGTTTTGCTAGAAAGAAACATATTTCTGATCTTCAAAATCTACTTCTTTTCATCGTCAACAGAGTAAACTCTCTAATGACTACTACAATGGATTTCTTCCCTGTAGAAAAACAGGATTCTCATAAAATAGATTTCAATGGTCACTCATCTCTAAATCCCCATAGGAATCGTGTTCCTTCAAATGGTGCAAATTCTTACACCACAAATATACACATTCCCAGTATTTATGAGAATAAGTCTAGTAAATCCAAGTCTAGATGGTGGAAACTTATCTCTTCATATCCTATGGAACCAATCTCTAGAGGTCCTAGACTTAATCCTCAGAAAAATATTTCTGATGGATTACCTGACAAGGTTATGTTGAATTCTTATGGAATAAAAAATAACTGAAAGAAGGTAAGAAATACAAGGTTCAAACTTTCAGAAGGAATTTACAACCCATATATCAATTCTCATAGTGGGATTACATCTCACTTGACTGGATAATCTTAGGCATTTTTATTCTTGTATCTAACATGAGGGATGCAAGGATGACTTTTGGGAGATACTCAAGTCTACTGTAGTTTTCCATCTGTATTATGTTTGACTATTCTGTTTTTTCTTGATGTGAAAGTAGAGTCACTTGACTCCTTGGTGTTATGTTCCTCACTCTTATGCTCTGATTAAATTTTTTAATTATTGAGTCATGATGATGAGGGATATATGAAAACAAGAGGTATTTTATTCTTTTCGAATCTCTTCTGTTCTGTTATTATCAACCAGTCCACGAACATCCGCGTCTCTCTTGAGAGTTTAGGGTTTCCACAACAAGGGGTGTATCTCTCTTTCTTGAAAACATATATATCCTATATTTTTTTTGCCTTCCCTAATAAAAAAAAGGTTATGGAAAACTCCTCAAGACCTCAAGAAGTTGTGAATCTTGATATGGAAGAAGACTCTAAAGGTTGCGATTCTATTCAAGAACTTGTCTTGAAAAGGATGATTGAAAGCAAAGAGTACAACTCCTGGGTTGGAGAATCTGTCAAGGATTTTTTTTTCTTCAAAATGACTCTAAGGTCGAGTTTGCAAATCTTCAACTGCAAATAAATCAGCTCATTGATGGTCAGGCCAAAATCCTTGATAATAAAAACATCTTGATCAGGAATCAGAAGAAGCTCATCATGGACTGTGTCAAAGCTAGGCATCTTGCCCGCGAAAAGTTAATGTTCTCACTCACGAATATGGGTCTCTACGGTCAAAAGAATCAAGGATATCAGTGATACCTTTTATGATGGACCCTTTCCAAGGTATGATGTTATTAAAGAAACTTGATTCTTATATATGCCTAGGAAATCTTCTTATGAGAATTTTATTCTTGTGTTTTTAGGAAGAATAACTAGAGTTTGGAATAGACATTATTGTGATTACACATAGCTATGTCAACCGATTTTCATCTTCAATGTTTTTATATTTATTTATTTAAATTCTAAAGTTTATTTGGAAGATGATTTTGCAGTATTAATCTTTATGGTTTTATATATTGCAATTTGTTATGGGATATGTGTGTTTGCGTTCGTGAAATATGATTGTCCCATACGTGGTCAAAAGTTAAGTCTGTCGTATGTCGATATGCAAGTATATTGGTAAAATATTGAATGAACTTTTGACAAACAAAAGTTAAGCCTTTTATGTCATTACACAAATATTGATGGAAGAAAGGATGAGCTTTTGTTCACAAATATTAAGTCTATTATATGTCATTGTGCAAATAGTGATGAAAGATAGAATAAATCTTTGTTTATTCCGTAGTGTTGATCTTCCCAGATCCATATTTTTTACGTATATACTGTGCGGTTCCATAAGTTCTCTTATGTTGAGCATTTCCGATTAAATTAATCATGGATTCTCTTCTGGTTATTTTAATTGAGTATTTTGGATACAAATTCATGTTTCATGTGATTTGTAATGTCCAGAGAAATCCTTCTTTTCTCGTGAAAGTAAGGTCGCTCTTGTTGTTCTTTCGGAAATGACTTTTATGGGGGAGAGTTCTTAATTGAACTTGTGCTTAATTTTCTAATCTTTGTGGGGAGTGCGGTTGTGGAATATTATAGGGGTTATCTATCTTTATGTCATGAAGTGTCTCTATGGAAATTTCATTAGGATCCCACTAGTTTTCGTACCCTTGCCAATTTTATTGACGAAAAGGGGGAGAATTATTGTGTAGTTCACACTACAAATACATATGGTTTTCGGATCATTATGTAAGGGGGAGTGGTTTTCATGTGAGATGAAGTATTGACTAAGGGGGAGTAATACATATCACCACAGTATTGTTGTCGAAGTTGTGATACAATTGAACTTTGATGTTGTGTAACAATACTATGACACTGTGTAACAATGTTTGAGAGCTTTTGTTTTCTCAATGGCTACGGATCTTCAACAACGATGATGCTGCATTGAATATCTTTGGAATCATTGGAGTACTTGGAAGTGACGAAGATTTCGAGTAATGTTGAAGAACCAAGGAGATCCTGAATGTGGAAGAGAAGCTGCAAAGTTTATTTATTTCGTATTCCATATGTATTGATAGTTTTGTCACTAAAATTGGCAAAAGGGGAGATTGTTAGAGCACTTCTCGGTCAAACTCGCAAGCGTTGCTATCTCAAGCTTGTTTGTCAAGTTTAGTTGCGAAAACTATAAGTCTTGATTTGTAGTCTACTTATAGCTAAGTCTCGGACTAGGATAGAAAGTGTAGTTGAGCTCTAGACTCCATGACGTTCATCATGCAAAGACGAAGAACTACTCAAGGAACCGGTGGATCTTGATCGACTGAAAGGTATGTGGATACTTGAGCTTATCTATCACTCAAAAGTCTATCTACTCTATATTCTTTCTTGAGACAAAAGTCGTATTGCTATATAGACTTCGATTATACACATTTGATATTTCGAGCCGAGTTTATCTCTCTTATTTATTTCTCAAAATATGTGTTGGTAAGCTTTCGCTTTGGCCAAGTTCATATTTACAAGAGACGAAAGTCATGTTGATTATTTCAATATCTTGAAAATTGCTTTGATGAAAAATAGAGTGTGAATAACCTCTATATAACATCCTCTAGGAATGTTTCAATGATTGAAATAAATATTTTAGAACATGTAACCATCTTTGGATATAAGCATATAGTGTGTTCGCACATTAGTGTATAAGTCCAAAAACGGGAACCAAATGTATGCATACTTGTGTGCGTACTAAATGGTTGATGGAGACTGGGTAAGTATGCGTACCCGTAAGCATACTGGAGGAAGTTCATGACCGTGAATTTCTGTCGAGTTTGGAAATCAAAACCAACTCAATATGGTTACCTAAGTATGCGTACGAGTACGCATACTGGCGGAAAGTTCACGTCCGTGAATTTCTGCTGAGTTTGAAAACCAAAACAAACTCAAATCCGGTTACTTAACTACGCATACCCGTACGCATACTTAAGTGTGTTACTTTCTAAAAATGGTTTGTTCATGAACTAAAACATACATATAATAAGGAAGGCAATTTTCAAACCGTGGCTATAATTATCATGAATCGATTCGAGTGAATCAAAACCGATTTTGCTTCGATTATGTCTTGTATACTTCTATAATATATAAGCAATTGAACAACTCTCGAACTAGTTCATTTGAGTCATTTTGACTAGTTATGGTGAAGATGAATAAGGTTGATATGAAAGTGCTCATATGGCTAACCATAGGTTAACTATTGTTGAACCAACTAGGTGTACATGTTTAGGTACGGTTGCACAAACCTAAATGAACGTGTATTTCATTTGTGTATAACAAGCTAAGATTCAATTTAACGGTTGAAAGATATTAGCTTGAATCTAATTAGGTTTTCATCTAACGGTGAGTATTGAATGCTTTGTTACCAAGGTAACATTGATAGCAAACCCTGATTTAAAGACTACATAAAAGAGAACTCTAGCAACTGGGAATCCCAATCCCCACACATCCTTTGTGATACTAGTTGTATAAGATAGAGTCGGTTCTCCTTTAACCTTATGTTTCTATGGAGACCTAGTAGATTAACGACTTGAAGACTTCATTGGGATTGTGAAGCCAGACTCAACTATTTTCTCTATAGTTGCGTGATCTGATCTTGTTGTTTCTATCGTATTGAGTACAATTGTAAAATTGGATCGAGATTAATTTCTCTGATAGGCAAGATAGAAAAGTAGTCACAAACATCTTTGTCTCATTGTTTGTGATTCCACAATATCTTGTTTCGCTAGTTGATTAAGATTATTGTGAGGTGATTGATATTTCTAGGGTGTTCTTCGGGAATATAAGTTTGGTATATCAATTGGTTCTTGTTCACCTTGATTTATCAAAAAACGGAACAAAACTCGTAAGTATTTCTGTGGGAGAAAGATTTATCTATTCCTGTAGACTTTTTTGTATGATACGGATTTGTTATTAAAGTCTTCGACTTTGGGTCGTAGCAACTGTTAGTTGTGGGTGAGATCACGAATATGGGGTCTCTACGGTCAAAAGAATCAAGGATATCAGTGATACCTTTTATGATGGACCCTTTCAAAGGTATGAATGTTATCAAAGAAACTTGATTCTTATATATGCCTAGGAAATATTCTTATGAGAATTTTATTCTTGTGTTTTTAGGAAGAATAACTAGAGTTTGGAATAGCCATTATTGCGATTACACATAGCTATGTCAATCGATTTTCATTTTCAATGTTTTTAGATTTATTTATTTAAATTCTAAAGTTTATTTGGAAGATGATTTTGCAGTATTAATCTTTATGGTTTTATATATTGCAATTTGTTATGGGATATGTGTGTTTGCGTTCGTGAACTATGATTTTCCCATACGTGGTCAAAAGTTAAGTTTGTCGTATGTCGATATCCAAGTATTGATAAAAGATTGAATGAACTTTTGACAAACAATAGTTAAGCCTTTTATGTCATTATGCAAATATTGATGGAAGAAAGGATGAGCTTTTGTTCACAAAGATTAAGTCTATTATATGTCATTGTGCAAATAGTGATGAAAGATAGAATAAATCTTTGTTTATTCCGCAGTGTTGATCTTCCCAGATCCAATTTTTTTATGTATATACTGTGCGGTTCCGTAAGTTCTCTTATGTTGACCATTTCCGATTAAATTAATCATGGGTTCTCTTGTGGTTATTTTAATTGAGTATTTTGGGTACAAATTCATGTTTCATGTGATTTGTAATGTCCAAAGAAATCCTTCTTTTCTCGTGAAAGTAAGGTCGCTCTTGTTCTTCTTTCGGAATGATTTTTATGGGGGAGAGTTCTTAACTGAACTTGTGCTTAATTGTCTAATGTTTGTGGGGAGTGCGGCTGTGGAATATTATAGGGGTTATCTTTTATCTTTATAAACTCCTTGATGAATATATTTAGTTTGGACTATATGATGGCATCTAAAAAGTTGATATGTGCTTTCCTTTGGTCATGAAGTATCTATGGAAATTTCATTAGGATCCAACTAGTTTTCGTACCTTTGCCAATTTTATTGACAAAAAGGGGGAGAATTAATGTTCAGTTCACACTACAAATACATATGGTTTTCGGATCATTATGTAAGAGGGAGTGGTTTTCATGTGAGATGAAGTATTGACTAAGGGGGAGCGATACATATCACCATAGCATTGTTGTCCAAGTTTTGATACTATTGAACTTTGATGTTGTGTGATAATACTATGACACTGTGTTACAATGATTGAGAGCTTTTGTTTTATCATTGTTATGGCTACGGATCTTCAACAATGATGATGCTTCATTAAATATCTTTGGAATCATTGGAGTACTTGGAAGTGACGAAGATTTCGAGTAATGTTGAAGAACCAAGGATATCATGAATGTGGAAGAGAAGCTGCAAAGTTTATTTATTTTGTATTCCATATGTGTTGATAGTTTTGTCACTAAAATTGGAAAAGGGGGAGATTGTTAGAGCACTGCTCGGTCGAATTCGCAAGCGTTGCTATCTCAAGCTTGTTTGTCAAGTTTATTTGTGAAAACTATAAGTCTCGATTTCTAGTGTACTTATAGCTAAGTATCGGACTAGGATAGAAAGTATAGTTGATCTCTAGACTCCATGGCGTTCATCATGCAAAGACGAAGAACTACTCAAGGAACTGGTGGATCTTGATCGACTAAAAGGTACGTGGAGACTTGAACTTATCTATCACTCAAAAATCTATCTACTCTATCTTCTATCTTGAGACAAAAGTCGTATTGCTATATAGACTTCGATTATACACATTTGCTATTTCGAGCCGAGTTTATCTCGCTTATCTATTTCTCAAAATATGTGTTGGTAAGCTTTCGCTTTGGCCAAGTTCATCTTTACAAGTGACGAAAGTCATGTTGATTATTTCAATATCTTGAAAATCGCTTTGATGAAAAATAGAGTGTGAATAACCTCTATATAACATCCTCTAAGAATGTTTCAATGATTGAAATAAAAAGTTTAGAACATGTAACCATATTTGGATATAAGCATATAGTATATTCGCACGTTAGTGTATAAGTCCAAAACCGGGAACCAAATGTATGCATAATTGTGTGTGTACTAAGTGGTTGATGGAGACTGGGTAAGTATGCGTACCCGTAGGCATACTGGTGGAACTTCATGACCGTAAATTTCTGTCGAGTTTGGAAATCAAAACCAACTCAATCTGGTTACCTAAGTATGTGTACGAGTACGCATACTGGCGGAAAGTTAACGTCCGTGAATTTCTGCTGAGTTTGAAAACCAGAACAAACTCAAATCCGATTACTTAAGTAAGCATACCCGTACGCATACTTAAGTGTGTTACTTTCTAAAAAATGGTTTGTTCATGAACTAAAACATTTATATAATAAGGAATGCAATTTTCAAACCGTGGCTATAATGTTCATGATTCGATTAGAGTGAATCAAATCCTATTTTGCTTCGATTATGTCTTATATACTTCTATAAGATCTAAGCAATTGAACAACTCTCGAACTAGTTCATTTGAGTCATTTGGACTAGTTATGGTGAAGATGAATAAGGTTGATATGAAAGTGCTCATATGGCTAACCATTAGTTAACTATTGTTGAACCAACTAGGTGTACATGTTTAGGTACGGTTGCACAAACCTAAATGAACGTGCATTTCATTTGCGTATAAAAAGCTAAGATTCTATATCACGGTTAAAATATATTAGCTTGAATCTAATCAGGTTTTCATCTAACGGTGAATATTGAATGCTTTGTTACCAAGGTAGCATTGATTGCAAACCCTGATTTGAAGACTATATAAAGGAGAACTCTAGCAAATGGGAAACCTAATCCCCACACCTCCTGTGTGATACTAGTTGTATAATCTAGAATCGATTCTCCTTTAACCTTAGGTTTCTATCGAGACCCTGTAGGTTAACGACTTGAAGATTTCATTGGGATTGTGAAGCCAGACCCAACTATTTTCTCTGTGGTTGTGTGATCTGATCTTGGTGTTTCTATCATATTGAGTACAATTGTAAAATTGGATCGGGATTAATTTCTCCGATTGGAAAGATATAAAAGTAGTCACAAACATCTTCGTCTCATCGTTTGTGATTCCACAATATCTTGTTTCTCTAGTCGATTAAGATTATTATGAGGTTATTGATATTTCTAGGGTGTTCTTCGGGAATATAAGTTCGGTATAACAATTGGTTCTTGTTCACCTTTATTTATCAAAAGACGGAAGAAAACTCGTAAGTATTTCTGTGGGAGACAGATTTATCTATTCCTGTAGACTTTTTTGTGTGTTATAAATTTGTTTATTAAAGTCTTCGACTTTGGGTCGTAACAACTCTTAGTTGTGGATGAGATCATCTAAAGGAATCAAGTACGTAGTATCCTGCTGGGATCAGAGACGTAAGGAGCGTAATTGTACCTTGGATCAGTGTGAGATTGATTGGGGTTCATCTACAGTGCAGAGCGAAGTTAGTTTGTAGTAGGCTAGTGTTTGTAGCGGCTTAATACAGTGTGTGTTCAATCTGGACTAGGTCCGGGGTTTTTCTGCATTTGCGGCATCCTCGTTAACAAAATTTCTGGTGCTTGTGTTATTTCTTTTTCGCATTATATTTTGTTATATAATTGAAATATCACAGGTTGTGCGTTGAATCGATCAATTGGTAAATCCAACCTTTGGTTGTTTATTGAAATTGATTGATCCTTGAACATTGGTCTTTGGTACCGTTCAAGTGAATTTCTCTTGTATTCAATTAGACTCGCAGATTTTTATTTGCTTGAGTAAGTATTGAATCGAGTAATTGAGATATAACTCTTTGATATACTTTTCTTAAGATTGAGTCTGACTGTCTAGTTGATTCTCTTGAAAGTATATTGGAGTTATTCCATACAGATTGCTAAGCGAAATATTGGGTGAGGTTGTTGTACCCCCACTTTTTCAAGTTAATGTGCTAAACTAATAATAGAAACTTTCTAAGAGAGATTTCGGAAATATTGTTGACATTTAATTGGAAATAGGAAAACCGAAATTAGGTACTTTAATGCATATCTTGAGAATATTTTTGGTTTTGGAATTTCCTTGTTGTCCTAACAACCTTGGTCTATAAATACTTGAGTTTGCATTTCTTGCAAACTATCCTAAGAGCCAGGCAAACTTCATTCGTGTTGTTTCTAGTGGAGCCGTCTATTCGGAGAGGAAAGTAACCTAACTAGGCGGAATCTCTTACGACCGCTCGTTTAAATATTTCTATGGGATCAAGAAGCTCTACGAGTACCGTTGGTGGGAAACTATATAATTGCAATGTAGTTTTCGATTTATTTGATTGACTAACGTCTGTTGAAGCTTTGATTACACCTAGTTTGATTATTCTTGAGAGCCTTCTCTTCTGACATAAGGGTCACTCAAACTAGATCAAATTATAGACGGGTGTTGATGGGGAAAACCGATTTACTGTTTTTTTAGGAAAGTGAGGAGACGACCGTGCGGACAAGACTCCTCAACCGAGCAAATTGCTTAACCTCAAACAGATGCATTGCACGGGAGTACTTTGAGTTCGAGAGATCAATTTGTAGGACTCCGGCCTAAACCAAGAAATGATCGTTCCATAGTCAATTCGGGCACAAAGAGGGAAGAGGGTTGATGTGTAGGAGGGAAGTTGAGAAGTGTGTGAGATCAATGGTGATCAAGGATTGTGAATTTATTGTAGGTTTATGCAATGAACTGCTGGGTTCGAATAAGTTTGGATTCTGATTGTTCAGATGAGAATTGTTGTGATAATTCCCGTATATCTGTTGTTCTTATCATCATGAATTCAGATAACTTATTTATATTGCTAGAACATGGACACATTGATCTCCATTAAGTGTCACAGTTGCTCGAGTGAAAGAGTGGGTAAGTGGAAATCGTGGTTAAACCAATTACAGATCATGCAGAGACTTGGTTGGTTGTCCACCCACTACGTTTCTAACTCCCTCAAACGCTTGCACGACTTACTCACATTTCTCATCGTGGATGAACACACGTGCCGTGGGCCGCCAGATCAAAACCCTAATTAATATCCCCCCATGTGACATGATTCGTGTCTCATGATTTGTGGAGTCTACAAGGCAGACGTATATTTAATTAGTCGGTTGTTGACTTGGTTAGACGATGAGTCTAAGTATTGTTCAGTCGAGCATGGTTTCCGAATGCTCTATGATTTATGAATTGAATATGTCTGCTGGGACGTATAGTTCTTGAATAAATGTTAATAATTAGATCAACATGGTGAATGTTAATAGTCTGAGCAAATACTGCTCGTATGAAGATGAATTGTTGAATATTGATAGTTGAATCTATATTCCTAAGCAAATATTGCTCGTTTGATAAATTACTGAATACTGATAGTTGAATCAATATTCCTCGTCCGAGCAAATATTGCTCATTTGATGAATTATTGGTAGCATGTCCAAATAAAATATTAATTAAAATATTGGTAGCTGACTGAATATTATATAATTAATTATAATATTGATTGTTGGATCAACATAAAATTATTAGTGCTTGAGTTTGCTCAGAATTATGATTTGCAGAGCATTCAGTTCAAAACCCTAATTTTGATCGATTGTTGATCTGTTGATGACTTACTGAAAATAAGTCACTGAGCGGAGGAGGGACCGGCTACATGGGATGATGGGTCGACCATGTATCACCCAGGTGCTCGAGTGAGCATGCACCAAAGTCCTTTGTTGACCAGTTGGTGAAAGGATGATTAAATGCTGGTTTAATCATTTATTGAAATAGTGCTCGTCTGAGCGTTAGGTAATAAAACCTAATTATGGAGAAATGAGGGACCGACCAAGGAGTCATGGGACCGGCCCTTGGTGGTCGTGGGACCATCTTATGGTCGTTTGAGATAATTCCAAGTTGGTTGGAAAGAGTTTGGACCCAATATGAGCAATTGAGAGCAAATTAGGTCAAAACTATGAAGATGTGTGGGACCAGCTCCTTGCAAGCCTTAGGGAAGGTCTTGGTCGGTCAAGGTAGCATGCCCATGTCACCATGATGTGCATGTCTCAGTCCTGAGAGTTTTGGTATTTTCTGGTGCGCGTTTGAGCAATATTTTGAATTTTCAGAGAAAGTTTGATCTTCATTGAAACTCTCGATTTTGCTCGAATGAGCAAGTAGAACTTTGCTCGTGCGACCAATATTTTGAGAATGTTAAAATAATAATATTTTAATATTTGACGTGAGTAGCCTAGTCGGTCAACTGACCATTTTGAAAAAGCGGGGGTCTAACAACCTCACCCAATATTTCGCTTAGCAATCTGTATGGACTAACTCCAATATACTTTCAAGAGAATCAACTAGCCAGTCAGACTCAATCTTAATAAAAAGTATCAAAGAGTTATATCTCAATCTCTTAATTCAATCACCAATCAAACAAATAATAATTTGCGAGCCTGATTGAATATAAGAGAGATAACTTGAACGGTTCAAGGATCAATCAATTTCAATCAACAACCAAAGGTTGGATTTACCAATTGATCGATTCAACGCAAAACCTGTGATATTTCAATTATATAACAAAATATAATGCGGAAAAGAAATAACACAGACACCAGAAGTTTTGTTAACGAGGAGACTGCAAATGCAGAAAACCCCCGTGACCCAGTCTAGATTTGAACACCACATTGTATTAAGCCGCTACAGACACTAGCCTACTACAAAGCTAACTTCGGTCTTGAATGTAGTTGAACCCTAATCAATCTCACACTGATTCAAGGTACAGTTATTCTCCTTACGTCTCTGATCCTAGCAGGATACTACACACTTGATTCCTTTAGCTGATCTCACCCACAACTAAGAGTTGCTACGACCCAAAGTCGAAGACTTGATAAACAAATTTGTATCATACGGAAAAGTCTATTGAATAGATAAATCTGTCTCCCACAGATATACCTACGAGTTTTTGTTCGTCTTTTGATAAATCAAGGTGAACAAGAACCAATTGATCACTCAGACTTATATTCCCTAAGAACATCCTAGAATTATCAATCACCTCACAATAATCTTAATCGATTAACGAAACAAGATATTGTGGAATCACAAACGATAAGACGAAGGTGTTTGTGACTACTTTTCTATCTTTCCTATCAGAGATATAAATCTCAATCCAATCTTATGATTGTACTCAATCATGATAGAAACAGCAAGATCAGAACATGCAATTACATAGAAAATAGTTGGGTCTGGCTTCACAATCCCAATGAAGTCTTTAAGTCGTTAACCTACACGGTTTCGTGAAAAACCTAAGGTTAAAGGATAATTGAATCTATCTTATACAACTAGTATCACATTGGAGGTGTGGGGATTAGTTTTCCCAGTTGCTAGAGTTCTCCTTTATATAGATTTCAAATCAGGGTTTGCACACTAAGTTACCTTGGTAACAAATCATTCAATATTTACCGTCAGATGAAAACCTTATTAGATTCAAGATAATATCTTTCAACCGTTAGATCGAACTTATCTTGCTAATCACAAATGAAATATAGCTTCATTTAGGTTTGAGTAACCGTACCTAAACGTGTACACTTAGTCGGTTCAACAATACTTAACCAATGGTTATCCATATGAGCACTTTCATATCAACCTTATTCATCTTTACCATAACTAGTTCAAATGACTCAAATGAACTAGTTAAAGAGTTGTTCAATTGCTTAGATCTCATAGAATTATACAAGACACAATCAAAGCAAAATCGGTTTTGATTCACTCGAATCAATTCATGAACATTATAGCCACGGCTTGCAAAGATTGCATTCCTTATTATATAATGTTTTAGCTCATGAACAAACCGTTTTTGGAAAGTAACCTACTTAAGTATGCAAATGGGTACGCGTACTTAAGTAACCGGATTGAGTTTTATTTTCACTTTCAAACTCCAGCAGAAATTCACGGATGTGAAACTTCCGCCAGTATGCGTACGAGTACGCATACTTACCCGGATTTCCAACAACCGCCAGTACGTGTACGGGTACACATACTTTGGGTTCCCTATTTTGGACTTTTACACAAATGTGATAACATACTATTTTTATATCCAAAGATGGTTACTTGTTCTAAACTCTCATTTCAATCATTGAAACTTTCTTAGAGGATGTTAAAGTAATTGTTATTCACAAACTATTTTCCTCAAAGTGATTTTCAAGTTATTGAAATAATCAACATGACTTTCTCACGAGTAAAGATGAACTTGGCTAAAGAGAAATCTTACTAACACATATTTCTAGAAATAGATAAGCGAGATAAACTCGGCTCGAAATAGAAAATGTGTATAATTGAAGTCTAAATAACAATACGACTTTTGTCTCAAATAGGAGATAGAGTAGATAGACTTTTGAGTGATAGATAAGTTCAAGTCTCCACGTGCATTTTGTTGATGAAGTTCCAAAAGTTCTTTTGAGTAGTTCTTCGTCTTCAATCGATGAACACCGTGGAGTCTAAAGCTCAACTACACTTACTATCCTAATCTGAGACTTAGCTATAAGTAGACTATAAATCAAGACTTATAGTTTTGGAAACTAAACTTGACAAACAAGCTTGAGATAGCAACGCTTGCGAGTTCGACCGAGCAATGCTCTAACACATTTGACTTTTTGGCTTTTCCAGGGTTTGAGCAATATTCGAGAAAATATTGAAAAACTAGTTTTTTTGCTCAAACGAAGGAGTTTCATGAGATGAAGGAATAATAATATGAGAAAATAAGGGATTGTAAGGTGTGGGACCGGACACAGCTAGGGAATGGATGGCCGGCTAGGTGTCCTGGTCTCGTGACACCTTTCCCTATTTTTTTTACTATTTTTCATCGTTTGAAGGAAAATATGGAGAAACTAAGAGTTTTGCTCAAACGAGGTGTTTTATCAAATGAGGGAGTTTTCATGAGATTAGGAAAAATAATAAAATAAGAAAAAATAAAGGAAGAGGCGGCATGACCGCCCGGCCGGTGGGCCCGGTCTCCTAGGCGCCTCTTTTATATTTTTATTATTATTTTTCTTCCCTATTTTGCATAGGTTTTCCTCGTTTGTCCATATTTTTGAACGCTCGTTCGTATATTCGGGTGCTCGTTTGTGTATCATTGCTAAGTACACTCGCACCATTTTATCGGGGCTTACTCGGTGTCCCGGATGCCCGTTTGTTGAATATTTATTACTGATCCATGAAATTCAGTTGAGAATCAGTCATGAAACGGAGTAATGAGATAAAATTAATTGAGTATTTATTACTAATACATAGAATTCTGGGAATGGAGTAATGAGATAGAATGGTTATCTATTACTAATCCATGGAATCCAGCTGAGGATCAACCACGGAACAGAGTAATGAGATATAATAAATCATTTTATAGGAGTTCAGTTGATGAATGACACGCTAGAATTAATCTATTTGCAGAATAGAGACATGAGATAATTGAAGCATTATACTCATTCTAGGGGGTGTATAGTCAGGGAACAACGTGCAGCGTGACGTCATGAAGAGATTATATACACGGTCTCTCTACGTAGTCAGGGAACAACGTGCAGCTTGACGTCCTGAAGGTGTTAAGCTCTCTAACAAACACTATGTCAAGGAACTTCCCAATCATTTTGATTCTATGTAGAGGTGGTGATGAAATGTGTGAAGCATCGAACGCTCAGCTGAGAGGCCTATCGAGAAACATATCCATCATAACTCTGAGAAGAATGTTCGCTCATTCAGAGATCCTAAAATGGTTCACGGATCATAAAACAAGAATCTTCACATACATTCCTGAAGCCGGGTCAGAAACATGCAGTATCATGATTTTACGATTTTTCCCTTTGTCAAAAATCCACCATCAACAACGGGATCTTTAGAACTATTTGTAGATCTAAAGACATCTTGTAATAATCCATTGCTAACAGACTCTGTTCTGTGTGTGATTGATTAAAATAGGATTCATGTTTGTGTTGTGTAGGTTATCGAGAAGGCAATTGAAGATTTAAAGACAAAGAGGATTTTTTTATTAGCTTTCGTAAATTATGAATTTGTGCACACATCTTGATCGGCCTAAGTCGTATAGATCGGCAACTATCATTTGGTGGTATTTTTCAATATCTGAATTTGATAGTTATGAATCTGAATCTAAGTTACCGATTTAGATATATCTTACCCGACAAAGAAGTTTACTAGATTAAACGTAAGAGCCTTTGTCGACTACTCAATATATCTTTTATATAAATATAGTTGAAGTTGTTAGAGCATTGATCGGTCGAACTCGCATGCGTTGCTATATCAAGCATGTTTGTCAATTTTAGTGATCAAAACTATAAGTCTTGATTTATGGTATATTATAGCTAAGTATCGGACTAGGATAGAAAGTGTAGTTGAGCTCAAGGACTTCATGGCGATTCATCATACAAGTAGAAGAACTACTCAAGGAACTGGAGGAACTTCTCGACAAAAAGGTATGTGGAGACTTGAACTTTTCTATCACTCAAAAGTGTATCTACTATATCTCCTACTCTTTGAGACAAGAAGTTGTATGCTATATATATAGACTTGGATTATACGCATTTGGTATTTCGAGCCGAGTATACCTCGCCTATCTATATCTCGAAATATGTGTTGGTAAGCTTTTCGCTTCGATCAAGTTTATCTTTACCATGTGACGAAAGTCATGATTTGTTTCAATCATCTTGAAAATTGCTTTGACGAGAGTTTAGATTACATAACCAATGGTAGACATAAGCATTGTTGTGTAAACACATTTATGTATAATTCCTATTCCTTGAACCAAAGTTTGCGAACTTTGTTGATCAAGAGAACCGTAAGAATGGCGTGAGCCAAGTCCGCGAACTGCCGAAGTTATCAAACCCGGTTGACAAACTACTTGCGTGAAGCTAAGTCCGCGAACTCATTCCACGAACCCAGTCCGCGAACCGGCGAAGTTCTCATACTCGAGAATTTCTGCTGGAGTTTGTAAACTCTGCCCGGTAACTTAAGTCCGCGAACCTAGTCTGCGAACTTGAAAAGGTTATATATCTGAAGATGATTTCTTAACTTAAACTTAAAAATACTAAGGAATGCAGTTTGCAAACCGTGGCTATAAAAGTTCATGAACCTATTCAAATGAGTCAAATCATCTTTGTTTCAATTGTGTCTTGTGTAGTTACATAAGATCTCATACCAATTGAACAACTCTTTAACTAGTTCATTTGAATTCATTTGACAATTCACTATATGAAAAATCATCTACTACAATTGGTGATGCTGTAAACAAAGCTTGTCATCCTTCAAAGAAAGGTCATAGGAGAGCCGGCAAAACCCTTTAACTGCTACTACTGTGGATACAGAGGTCACGTTGAACGGAAATGTCGCTTTCGGATAAGGAATGAAAAACTTCATAACATTCTCATATGGATGTCAAAATAAGTAATCAAACTTGTTTCTCTTCATACTGGGAACGTCATTGTCTCTAATCCTGAAAAGTAAAGTAACAATTCTTCTATTAGTTACAAGTATGATTCTAATTTCTTCTACAATCGTAGAGGAAAGATACACATACAGACAACTTAGTCGGTTGATGTTCCAGTAAAGAGAAAAAGACGTCAAAGTAAGAAGGATATCTCAATAAAGGAGGGAATATCATCTATTGGCAAGGATCACACTGTGTCAAAAGTATCGGGTTCTGAGTACATTCATATCAACAACCGTGCTGCCGATTTAAAGACCAGTATAAATAATCTCAAGCGGAAAATCAAAAAATTAAGGAAGAAAGCATTTTCAGGTATGACTCATCCTTATCATAATAATTCTTTTGAAAATATTCCCGCTACTTCTCCATGTACCTCAGAGAAGGAAAACGATGATGAGCTACTCACTCATACAACAACGTAATCATTTTGTAAACTGTGTATTCTCATTCCAACCTTAAGAGAATGCACATTGAGTTCAAGATATAACCCATCTTGATAAAAATGGTTATCGTTTTTAATCGTTTTCTGTGGCTTGTTTGAACCACTGGTTTTTCAATGCTCCTTCGTTGTCTTATAAATCTCTTGGCAAAGTGTTTTGTTATAAGGCTCCCTTGATCATACGGTTTAGAACATGTTTCCTAACCGTGAGTGTTTGCGTACCTGGCCATTACCGACATTAACCCTAGGGATTTTCTATATGTATCTCATACATATATATATATATCATGAAAATTTTCTTGGTATATACTAGTTCGGTAACGAAAACAGTCTCATGGGGATTAAAGGTGCAAACAATGGAGGGTACAAGAAGGAAGTTGAGATTGAAAGAGATGTTATTGCTGGATTTTATGAGAATCTTGTTCTTATAAACTGCTACCAGGCAATAGATCATGTAAACAATCAACCAGTTCAATTGTCTCAACAACTGGTTGGAAGTATTCTGCAAGATTTTCAAATTCTACGGGAACAGTTCGTGATCGCTAAAAGAAATCTCGATTTCGTGAGGATCAAGTTGAAGGAAGCCAATGAGGAACTTGTCTCTGTTCGAGATCTTTTAGCTCGACTTGAGAGCTGCATTTGAGAGCTGTGCAGGTACAAGTACAACAACATCATATGGATTTGGTTATGATGATTTCATTATGGAAAACAATATGTTTGAGGTTGAGAAGTCAGAATTGGAGACATACTTAGCAGAACCAGTTCTTCCTAAAGGCACAGCTGCTGAAGAAATAAGGTTTGATATCTTAAGTTGGTGGAAGAATCATTCTTCTAAGTACCCAATTCTCTCAAGGATTGCAAGAGATGTATTGGCTGTTCCAGTGACAAGTGTAGCATCAGAATCCATGTTTAGTATTGGTGGCAGAGTTCTCACATCTCACAGGAGCTCATTAGCTCCAGATCTTGTTGAAGCTTTGCTTTGTTTGGGTGATTGGCTGCCAGATCTCACTCTCAGTGAGAGCAATAGTTGTGTTACTGGTAAGTTTCCTTATATCTTAATATTTTACTAGCTTTTACTGATAGTTGTGACTGCACTGACATTGCCACTTTTATTGTCTTATTGCACTGACATTGCCACTTTAATTGGCTTATTGCACTGACATTGCCACTTTGCCAACTTAAGTTGCTTCACTGACATCACTGTCTAACACTTTTCATTTTCCTTTCAAAATGCAGAAGTTGAGGACTAAGGAGGAATGCAGTTGGCATTGGCAGTGGAGAATTTGGAGATGGAGGAATGCATTTGCAGTTGCAGATGCAGTTGGCATCCCTTTGTCTTTTCTTTTGCAAAAACTTGGTTTTTTTCTTTTGATAGAACATGTGATGATCTGAACATGTAATTTGGTTTAGAACATGAACATCTGTATGTTTTTTTTTCTGTGTGTCATGGATTTAGAACTTGTTTGCTTGGATTTATAACTATTCTATGTAATTGGTTTGTGTTTTAAACCTGCTTTTGTGTTGTCCTGTGACATACCGGTTAATACCGGAAAAATAACTGTTAGCCGATAAGTCCGACGTAACGGCAATGGTTTTGGATTTTACAATTCCGTCGGCATTTAACGGATAACGGTTAACCTCTAATTTAAACGGCAAAGGTAGCGGCAGAGCCATTATTTGTTACGTTAAGTGCCGTTGACAGGCCTAATGAGGATTTATGTTGAGATTCAAGGTCTGTGAAGAATGGGTATAGTGACATCTGTTGATGCTGTCGATTTGAAGAAGAAAGTGAACTCAAGGAAGATGAGATTGGTGGTAGTAAAGATGAATTCAGCGGTAGAATAAGTGTGTTGGTGAAGAAGCTGAGTGTTTGTTGTGAATAGTGGCGTTGTATTGCAGTCGAAGCAGCAAGAAGTTGTGGATAGTTGGAGATGCAGAGAAAGTTCTTGTTAACAGAGGTTATGATCTCATTCTTGGATCTGCAATGGACTGAGACAGTGGTTGAAGGAGTTGGTGCAAGATAGTTATGGAGTTGAGGTTGCACTGAATATTGAAGCTGCAGAATGGATGTGATTGGGGATAAACAGGGAATGAAGAAATGTGTATGTTGATTGCAATGCAGGGAAGGAGAGAGTTGTGGTCGACTGATCCTGGTGGTGGTAAAGCTGAATTAGCTTGTCAGTTCCAGGTGACTGACAATCTTAAGTAAATTTTGGATGGCATTATGGGCCTGTATTGGGATGGAACGTGAGGTTTGATGGAAGTGGCTAGACTTTGGCCGAGACTTGGAAATTGGTGGACCAAGTGAAAGATATAAAAGAAAGACCTCTCTAGGGTTTAGAAACATGAAAGTTTTTCTCTTTATTCTTGTTATGAACTCCATGAACATGAGCTAGAGTTTTCTTTTGGTTATGGATTAATTTGATTTCACAAAGCATGTTTCTTGTCCAATAAATTAGTTTTGTCTCATAATTATCGATCATGATTCACTAGAATTATCGCCATGTATGATTTGATTGCTTATTTAGTTGAGTGGCCAATTGATTGAACCTGCATTCACATCTATTGTTAGTTTAGGGTTTATTATACGCAAAAGTGGTATACCTTGAATGCAAGTAGCATAATTGTGGTTATTGCTTGTAGTGATGCATCCTAGTAATCGCAAGTGATTTATGACCTTTGTTAAATTGGATTAGTGCTTTTACACGTTCGATTGCTTTGATTGGCCTGATTTCATAGAACTTAATGCATCCAGGGAATTAAACTTGATTAGTGCTTTTACACATTAGGTTGTTCTCTTAGATAGAATTCATATTCGCATCTTTTAATGTGTTTGTTGATGACAAGGGGAAATTAGCGAGATATTCTTGCTATTAAGGTATCATATGGCCTTTGATAATGAGAGATTAAATATCAATTCTAGTTATTAAGACAAGAACATGTTTGTGACTGAAAACGAAATCCTTAACCAATATCTTTCCTTGCTTGATTTGATTATTTTTCTTTGTTTTGATTTTATTTTATTTTAATATATAAAAATCAAAAAATCCCCTCATTGTTTTACAAAAGAAACCGAAAACATATTGACAACCTAGTCCTCTCTGTGGGAAGGATCCTTTCTTGCCCTTGCTTTATTATATATTTGAGTAGTAAGAAAGTGTAATTATTTTTGACGCCTACGAAAACGATCAACAAGTTGATATGTACTTTTTTTGGTCTTGAAGCATCTCTGTGGAAATTTCGTTAGGATCCCACCAGTTTTCGTACCTTTGCCAATTTTATTGACAAAAAGGGGGAGAATTAATGTGTAGTTCACACTACAAATACATATGGTTTAGGATCATTATGTAAGGGGGAGTGGTTTTTATGTTGAGATGAAAGTATTGACTAAGGGGGAGTGATACATATCACTATACTATTGTTGTCGAAGTTGTGATATAAGAACCTTGATACTGTGTAATAATACTATGACACTGTATAACAATGATCGAGAGTGTTTGTTTTCTCATTGTTATGGCTACGGAACTTCAACAACTATGATGTTGAATTGAACATCAATGGAATCATGGGAGTACTTGGAAAAGACGAAGTTTTCAAGTAATGTTGAAGCACCAAGGAGATCAAGCATGTGGACGAGAAGCTACAAAGTTTTATTTATTTTGTAATCCATATGTATTGATAGTTTTGCCACTAAAATTGACAAAGGGGGAGATTGTTATAGTTTTCATACATACACATTTGCTATTTCGATCCGAGTTTACTCGCCTATCTTTTTCTCAAAACATGTGTGGGTAAGCTTTCGCTTTAACCACTTTTCATCTTTATCCGTGACGAAAGTCATGATGACGTTTCAATCTTGAAAATAGCTTTGATGACGGTAGTTGTGATGTAGAATATTTCAATGATTGAGATGTAGAGTTGAGATTATGTAACCAACTATGGATATAAGCATATATAGTGTGTCCGCACATTAGTTTATAAATCCATGTGCCGGAAACCAATTGTGTGCACTTGTGCATGCGACATTGCTAAAGGAGACGGGTTGGGTACACGTACTGGCGGAAGTTTTCTAGCCGAAAATTTCTGCTGGAGTTTGTAGTTTACAAACCGGAAAACCAGTCACCTTAGGTATGCGTACTAACGGAAGTTTTCGAACCGAAAATTTCTGCTGAGTTTCCAAACTGAAATCTGGTAGCTAAATTACACGTACCCGTACGCTACCCAAGCTAGTTATTTCTCAAATCGGAAGTTCATGAACTTAAAACAATAAATCAATAAGGAATGCAATCTTTGCAAGCCATGGCTATATTTTTCATGAATTGATTAAAGTGAATCAAACCGATTTTGTTTCATTTGTGTCTATGTATAAAGACCTAAGCAATTGAAAAACTCTTCAACTAGTTCTTTTGAAGTCATTTGAACTAGTTGTGAAGAAGATGAATATGGTTGATATGAAAGTACTCATATGGCTAACCTCGGTTAACTATTTTTGAACCAACCAAGTGTACACGTTTAGGTACGGTTACTCAAACCTAAACGAAACACATTTCATTTGTGTATGACAAGCTAAGTTTCGATCTAACGGTTGAAAGATATTAGCTTCGGAAATCAGGTTTTCATCTAACGATGAATATTGAATGCTTTGTTACCAAGGTAACTTAGATTGCAAACCCTGATTTGAAAACTATATAAAGGAAACATCTAGCAATTGGAAAAACTTATCCCCACACCTCCTGTGTGATACTAGTTGGTTTTGCTAGAGTTGATTCTCCTTTAACCTTAGGTTTCTTCCCGAGACCCTGTAGGTTAACGACTGAAAGACTTCATTGGGATTGTGAAGCCAGACGAAACTAGTTCTCTTGTAGTTGAGCGATCTGATCTTTCATTTTCTATCGTACGAGTTCAATTGAATAATTGGCTTGAGATTTATCTCCGACAGGGAAAGATGAAAAGAAATCACAAACATCTTCGTCTCATCGTTTGTGATTCCGCAACATATTGTTTCGCTACCATACAATTAAGATTGTTGTGAGGTGATTGATATTTCTAGGCTGTTCTTCGGGAATATAAGTCCGGATTATCAATTGGTTCATGTTCACCTTGATTTATCAAAAGACGGAACAAAAACTTTTAGGTCTATCTATGGGAGATAGATTTACCTATCATAGACTTTTCTGTGTGATACAGATTTGTTTATTAAATTCTTCGACTTTGGGTCGTAGCAACTCTTGGTTGTGGGTAAGATCAGCTAAGGGAATCAAGTGCGTAGTATCCTGCTGGGATCAGAGACGTAATGGCGCAATTGTATCTTGAATCAGTGTGATATTGATTAGGGTTCAACTATAGTCCAGACCGAAGTTAGTTTGTAGTAGGCTAGTGTCTGTAGCGGCTTAATACATTGTGGTGTTCAATTTGGACTAGGTCCTGGGGTTTTTCTGCATTGCGGTTTCCTCGTTAACAAAATTCTGGTGTCTGTGTTATTGCTATTCCGCATTATATTTTGTTATATAATTGAAATATCACAGGTTGTGCGTTAAGATCAATCAATAAGAATATCCAACCTTTGGTTGTTGATTTAAATTGATTGACACTTGGATATTGGTCTTTGGTACCATCCAAGTTATTATCCTTGTATTTGATAAAGACTCGCATATTTTTATTTGCTTGAGTAAAGATCAAATCAAGTGAGAGAGATATTAACTCCTCGATATACCTTTCTCTAGATTGAGTCTGACTGTGTAGTTGATTCTCTAGAAAGTATATTGGAGTTAGTCCATAAAGATTGCTAATAGAAATATTGGGTGTGGTTGTTGTACCCCCCGCATTTTCATTGACAAAATCTTGTGTTGTGTTATTTACTTTACTTTCGTATTATAATTATTTTTATATTATAATAAAGTAAATACACTTGTGCGTTAATTCCTAATCACTTGATATTGATCCTATAGTAAACCAGTTTCGGACCATAATTATTATCAAGTGAATATAAATTTTTCGTATCGTCTCGACTTTGTCCATAGACGATCATACTTGGTATCAGACTTATAGGTTGATATTTAAAACATTGTGGTGTATTTGGGTACCCTCGTCTTTTCAGGGAAGCTGAAGAGAGAGAATCAAATTATTCTCAGTTTTGCAGAAGAATTGCTCTGAGTTGTTGAGAGAAAGTTTTTCTTAATTTCGAGAAAATAGAGGACCTATTTATAGCTGAATTCTCTGATCTTTAGTCGGTGAAAATAGGGTTTGCTTGTAGTGCGGAGTACTCTACCCGTACTTTCATGAATATCTAAGGATAAGTGAAATCGTCCTTATCTTAGAATCCTTTGACCTACTTTACTCTTTTTCATGTGATGGGTAAATATCTGTATATTTCTCTTACGTGTCGTAGACCGTCATACCAAAACCCTAATTGATATCCCCCCATTTTCTAAGAATGAAGTAGCCTTTTGTGTGACGTGTTTGACAGGGTAAGATATTTTTTGTAGCTGACATGAGTCAAGATAGAAGAATATTCCCTGATTTATGAGTATGACTAGAATGAGTCATGTGTTGGGCAAAGACTGCCTTGATAATCGTGTGTTGAACACGAAAAAAACTAAGGCGGAGCTATATCTTTGTGTGGCCGTCCATATGTGACTTGTGAAAGTCAAATACTTGTTCTTGGTTCCCTCAGATGGGCGGGTGGAGCTCCAGGGATCTTATTCACGTTTTTGGATAAACATGCAGGATTCAGACTTAATTTGCTAGCCTGAGCGTGTTTGAGAAGATGAAAAGGAGGCAAATGCCTTAGGTGAGGCTTATGCCTAAGTCTTGTGACTGTACAAGATCCTAAAATGAGCTTGTAATTCTCAGAGATGGTGAGGCCGATTGGGGCTTTGCTCTATAGAGTTTGAGTCTTTTTCAGTTTGGTGGACTGACGGCGAGGCGAATAATGTCTTTTGTCCTTATGGGACTGTCTCAATGAGACAATCATGCATTTTTCCATATCATGGGGTAGACAAGATTAGTGTATCTCGAGAGGATGTTCTAGGATTCTGTCATGAGCCCATGGGCAGAATGGTCAGTGTGTCTCGTGAGGATATTCTAGGAACCAATTATGAGGCCCAAGTAAGACAAGTCGTGGCCTAGAGTAGACATGACCAGTTTCATCTTGCGGGGATGTACTTCGGAATCAGTCTCTGATATCAGATAGGGACGAATATCGTACTTACCAGAGACATTAACTCTCTGCTCATGCTCATGAACCAGCCGTGGACATTTAATGAGTCTTTAGAGCCTACATGACCAGCGTGTCTCTCGGGGACGTATGCTAGGAATCGTGGCATCATGACCAGCATGTCTCGTGGGGACGTATGACATCATGGTTATAAGTGCCATGTAGACCAAGGTTTGAATCTCTTGTGAGAGTTGATTTTGATCTATGAGGACTAAATTGTGTCTTACGGAAACGAGGGCTGAAGCTAAGGCTAAGCTTATCCTTTGGCCACCACGACTAAGGTTAGGGAGGAACTCGTATTTTAGCGATCAGGGCTAAAATCACGGCCAAACTTCATCTTTTCGTGGCGAGGGTTGAAGTCAGGGATAAACTTGTCTTTTACGTAGAGGGATGTAGTCAGGGCTGAACATGACTTTTAAGCACCGAGGGATATAATCAGGGCCGGACTTGGTCTTTTGACAACGAGGGCTGAGGGAAAGGATGAGTTCGTCTTTCAGCGGCGAGGACTGAGGTCGATGTCGAACTTCGTCATTTGGCGACGAGAGAGTGTCATATCTTCGAAATATTTCTTATCTGCTGGGCCTCATCTTTTGAACTCAATTTTTGCTATGAACATTGATGGAGCTTCTGAATAACCGCTTGTGCCCCCTGATGTGTAAAATTATCATTTTAGTCTTCTTTCAAAATTCATCATCTACACATGGTTTTTAACTCGGAAATAGCCTGAGAATTAGCCTGAACCATTTTGTCTTTTAAACCTTGGGCAACTGATTGCTGAAACATTGTTGTTTTTTGGGTTAATAAGGCGAGAGACTCCTTTAAACAGATGATCTTCTTATCTAAAGGGTTCTGAAACTGTACTTGACCCGAAAGATTCTAAGTATAGCCAAAACCTGGGGGAGGATTAGAATCACTAAACCGACCTTGAATCTGGCCCTTAGACCATGAAAGGTTCGGATGATTTCTCCAACCAGGATTATAGGTTTCCGAATGTGGGTCAAGCTTCTGACAATTATCGAATCTAGTGTTATTATGAAGAGTATCGGTTTGCTCTTCAATAGTCTGGCCTTCCCAAATAGGTTCTCTTCTACCACTAGTTTGACTCAATTCTAAAGCTTCTAACTTATTTTCTATTGCTGCAATTTTGACATCTGATTCAAAGTTTCCTTCTATCTTATTCACGTTTCCTCTGCCTAGAAGAATTGTTTTTTGAGGTTCCCTATTATTCTCCTGTTGTTGGGTGTTTTCGGCGATGTCATTCAAAAATGTCAACGCCCGTTCAACAGTCTTATTTTCAAACCCATTTGTACATAAAGACTCAACCATAGTTGTTGTTGGATAATCTAAACCCCCATAAAGGATCTGAATTAACCTTACCTTTTATAAGCCGTGATGAGGACATTGTGGCATTAAATCATTGAACCTTTCCAAATACCTATGTAAATATTCTCCCTCTTATTGATCAAATGTGCAAATATGTTGCCTTATAGATTATATTTTGTGCCTAGGGAAAAACTTATTGAAAAAGGCATATGTAACCAATATTTGGCTTTGTCTCTTAGGGAAAAAGGAAATAACCTACATTTTAATACTTCGTCATCTAAGTTTTTGATTCTGATCGTACTACAGATTTCCTCGAAATCCCTAACATGAAATAGGGTTTTCATCTTCTTTCCCATAAAATACTGGGAGCATCTGTATGGTCCCAGGTTTCATCTCATAATTGGCTTCAGTGTAAGCTAACCTTATAGCCGATAGACGACTAGTCCTAGTATGATTCAATAAAGTTCTTAAAGTCGCCATTTTTGGCTCAGTCGTAGTACTAGGGGTACTTTTCTCACTAAGATACGAACGTTCAAAATTGAATTTTCAAAACACATGTCTCTCTAGATTAAGGTATTCTAGATCCTTGTTTCCCACAATAGAACTAATAGGTTTCTCACTAATAAACCAACATAGAGCGTCTGTTTTACGTTCTGGCATACAATAAAATTTCCTACATCGGAAGGGGTACCTTTCTAAGCAATCAAACAAGGCCGACATAACCAAATCAACCTACTGATTTCTAGCAAAAAAAAAGCATGATGGCTTCACTTAGATTGTTTCTAGACCAGCTTCTATTCTTCCAAGAGGCAACCGGGTACAATTTTAGCAAACCTCGTAGGATGATCTGAATAAAGTAAGTCGAAGAGAAGTAGGAGAAGCTCTAGAGAGCTTGCATACCCCTACCTCTTTGCCAGTGCTTCCTTGGGTTACAAGAAACTTACAGTAATCTACATGAACTTTGAGTTAGGCTAACAAAATACCCATTATAGTCCTCTTGAACGACTTTACCGCAAGCTCGTTACCTTATCGGTCTCTTTCTAGTCAATATTTTAAGCTTCGGTTCGCGTCCGATATAGTTTTGCTAAGTGGGGATAGAAGAGAACGATGATTAAATATGAACCCTTATCTTGTATGGTATGGCCTTGCCCTTTACTAGGAAATTAAAGTCCGTATTCAGTCCTCAATATATATGCATACAAAGGAGTCTAGTAAACCCGATGACAAGGGATTCACGGGTGTTTAAAATCTTACCTCTCGTTCCAGACGGGGAATGAACCGTTGAAGTCGTCTCAGGCTACCGACTCCTATATCAGTGTACGAACCCGAGGGGCCGAGATAATATCGTAATTGTCGTTCTTCCCCGTGCAGTTTAATATCTAATTACCCTTTTGTAGGGTTTAAAAATAAATAATGTCCCAAAGTCCAAAATGTCTAAAAAGAATAGAAAAATAATAATAAACCATAATACAGTTTTCTAAACAAGAAAAACAAACAAAACCCTAAAAAAGATAAAAAATAAAATAAAACTTCGTCTTCTTTTACGTTCTTTTCGGTTTAATCTTTAGCTCCAAGTCTCTAATCAATCACCTCTTTGGCTCAACTTTCTTTATGATCTAAAACCTTTAGACAAAAGATAAATACCGAAAAATTTAAAATAGAACAAAAAATATAAAATTCTAAAAAATAAAATTACAAATAAAATAAAAACTAAACCTAAAGAGAAAAAAAGAAAAAAAAAATCTAAAACCCTAAAAATAAGTCCGCGACGGCAGCGCCAAAAATTGATGTGATTTTAATTATTGTTGTAAAGTGGTAATAAAAGTTCGTAAAACTCAGACTTGTGAAGGATCATATTGAGACTCAATTTCTAACAATTAAACTAGAAAACTCAAAGTAAAGTTGTTATCAAGATTGTAAAAAGCACTGAGACTTAGGATTCCACCATTAACAGTTGAGCGGTTCAATCTGATCAATATTCATGAAATTTTTTACGTTTAAAGTGATTCTGAAATGTTGCAAAAGTATACTTTCTAAGTAACAATTGTAAATCGAAAACATAGAACATCAAAAACCCTAGGCTAAGCATGCTCTATCAAAAGAAATCACAACTGCTCAATATAATCCTTAAATCAATTTTTATTCAAGAAATAAAAGAAATTACAAAAATCATTAAAAATATAAATATACCACTTTTCTTGGAACAATGGCTTCCTCCGTCGCCTCAGCTAAGGTGTTTAGCTCCACATATTAATCACTTGCTCAAAATGTTGGTTTATCGCTCAAAAAGAGAAAAAAATGCTAACACATCGATTGTGCAACGGATATAGGTGTTGCTGACTCATTGTTACAAAAGAACAGTTGCGAAAAATGGTTTCAGTTGCTAGAAGTGAAAAGACGAGGGTGCTTAAATACACCACAATCTTTTAAATATCAACCTATAAGTCTGGTATCTTAAGTGATCGTCTATAGACAGAGTCGAGACAATACAACTTAAGTTATATACCTTGTGTGATTCACTATGGACGAGGTCGAGACAATACGACAACAAGATATTTACATGACAATAGTTACAGTAAAAATCGATTGACTATTAGGATCAATGCCAAGTAATTTAGATTAACGTACAAGTGTAATTTACTTTAAATTATAACAAACGAATTATAATTGCGGAATAATAAAGTAAATGACACATCAAGATTTTGTTAACGAGGAAACCGCAAATGCAGAAGAACCCCAGAACCTAGTCTAGTTTTGAATACTCTCATAATTAAGCCGCTATACAAAATCTAATACCAACTTCATATAGTTGAGACCAAGTATACTACCCCTATCTACTTAGTTTCCTCAGTATCCCCGTGCCTTCGACTTCTAGAGTCACGCACGTGAATAGCTACTCCTTTGGATCGTATTCTAAATAATAAAGGAATGAATCTGTTTGGTAACCATTCTAATCAACCTTTGGTAAAACATATGTTGATTTGTTGACAAAGGATCTTCCATTTAAGCTAATAAACTTCTTTGTCTGGTTAGATCAATCTGAAACTTGATTACCGAAATAACCAATTTCTAGATTCACAATCAATCAATATAGAACTCAAAGGGTAACTATAAAGCGATGCCGATCTTACACAACTAGACAATCAAGTCTATCAAAGATAAACACGTATCTAGTTAGATCCCATCCGATCAAGATTTGTGCACTAAATTCACAAGATATGAAAACTAATAAGAAAATCTTCTTCGTCTTCAAATATTTAATTGCCTTCTCAATAACCTGCACAACAGAACTTGAAACCTCTTGTGATCAATCACACACAAAACGGAGTCTGTTAACAATGGATTATCATAAGATGTCTTTAGATCCGAAAATGGTTCTAAAGATCCCGCCCATACTTTGATCTAGTTTGAGTGACCCTTATGTCAGAAGAGAAGGCTCTCAACAATAATTAAATTAGATGCAACCAAAGTTTCAATAACAGTTAGTCAATCAAATCAATAATCGAAAACTAAAATAAAAATGCAATTATCTAGTTTCCCACCAACGGTACTCGTAGAGCTTATTGATCCCACAAAAGTCTTTAAACGAGCGGTTGTAAGAGATTTCGCCTAATTAGGGTAGCTCTCTGGATATACGGCTCCACCAAAACAAACACGAATGAAGTTTCGCTAGCTCTTAGGATAGTTTGCAAGAAATGCAAACTCAAGTATTTATCGACCAAGGTTGTTTGGACAATAAGGAAATTTCAAAACCAAAAATATTCATTAAAAACCTTATTTGGGTTTTCCTATTTCCAATAAATGTTAACCAATATTTCCGAAAACTCTATTAGAAATTTTTTATTATTAGTGTAGCATATTTGAAAAAGAGGGGGTCTAACAACACCACCCAATATTTTGCTTAGCAATCTGTATGGACTAACTCCAATATGCTTTGCTAGAGAATCAACTAGAAAGTCAGACTCAATCTAGATTAAAGTATATCGAGGAGTTAATATCTCTCTCTTGTTTTGATTTACTCGAGCTAACAGAAATCAGCAAGTCCTTAATCAAACACAAGGAATAACTTGGATGGTACCAAAGACCAATATCCAAGGATCAATCAATAACAATCAACAAACAAAGGTTGGATTACTTTAATTGATGATCTAACGCACAACCTGTATTATTTCAATTATAAATATAAAACAATATAATGCGGAAATTGAAATAACACAAACACCAGAAATTTTGTTAACGAGGAAACCGCAAATGCAGAAAAACCCCGGGACCTAGTCCAGATTGAACACACACTGTATTTAGCCGCTACATACACTAGCCTACTCCAAGCTAACTTCGGACTGGACTGTAGTTGAACCCCAATCATTCTCCCACTGATCCAAGGTACAGTTGTACTCCCTACGCCTCTGATCCCAGCAGGATACTGTGCACTTGATTCCCTCAGCTGATCTCATCCATAACTTAGAGTTACTACGACCCAAAGTCTAAGACTTGACAATAAACAAATCTGTCTCACACAGACAAGTCTATCAAAGGATCAATCTGTCTCCCACAGATAAACCCTAAAAGGTTTTGTTCCGTCTTTTGATAATAATCAAGGTGAACAGGAACCAATTGATAATACGGTCTTATGTTCCCGAAGAGCAGTCTAGAGTTATCAATCACCTCATAACAATGTTAATCGTATGGTGGCGAAACAAGATGTTGAGGAATCACAAACAATGAGACGAAGATGTTTGTGATTACTTTTTATATCTTTTCTATCAGAGATATCAATCTCAAGCCAATCAATCTGATAGTATTCGTACGATAGAAGATGCAAGATCAGATCACACAACTACGATAAAAGTAGTATCGGTCTGGCTTCACAATCCCAATGACGTATTTAAGTCGTTAACCTGGTTTTAGAAAAAAACCAAAGGTTAAAGGAGAACCGACTCTAGTATGCAAACTAGTATCACACGTGAGGTGTGGGGATTAGTTTTGCACAGATACTAGAGTTCCCCTTATATAGTCTTTCAAATCAGGGTTTGCAATTAAGTTACTTGGTAAAAAAGCAATCAATATTTACCGTTAGATGAATACCTGATTTAGATTCAAGCTAATATTTCTCAACCGTTAGATCGAAAACTTAGCTTGTTACACACCCTTGACAATGCACGCTTCCAGGTTTGTTAACCGTACCCAAACGTATGCACTTGTTGGTTCAACAATAGTTAACCAAATGGTTAGCCATATGGGCATTTCATATCAACCACGTTCTTCTTTACCATAACTAGTTCAAATGTTTTCAAATGAACTAGTTAGAGAGTTGTTCAATTGCAAGGAAATCTCATGTACTACACAAGACACAATTGAAGCAAAGATGATTTGATTCACTTGAATCGGTTCATGAACTTTTATAGCCACGGTTTTCAAACTGCATTCCTTAGTCTTTTTAAGTTTAAGTTCAAAAATCATCTTCAGATATATAACCTTCTCAATTTCGCAGACTAGGTTCGCGGACTTAAGTTACCGGACAGAGTTTACAAACTCCAGCAGAAATTCTCGGGTATGAGAACTTCGCCAGTTCGCAGACTGATTTCGCGGACTTAGTTTCACGCAAATAGTTTGTCAACTCCAGCAGAAATTCCCGGGTTTGAAAACTTCGGCAGTTCGCGGACTGAGTTCGCGGACTTGGCTCACGCCATTCTTCCGGTTCTCTTGATCAACAAAGTTCGCAAACTTTGGTTCAAGGAATAGGATTTATACATAAATGTGTTTCCACAAAAATGTTTATGTCCACCATTGGTTATGTAATCTAAACTCTCATTTAAATCATTGAAACATTCTTATAGGACGTTATATAGTTGTTACACTATTTCTCGTCAAAGCAATTTTCAAGATGATTGAAACATATCATGACATTCTCACATGGTAAAGATAAACTTGGTTAAAGTGAAAAGCTTACCAACTCATATTTCGAGATATAGATAGGCGAGGTATACTAGGCTCGAAATACCAAATGTGTATAATCAAAGTATATATATATATATAGCATACGACTTCTTGTCTCAAAGAGTAGGAGATAGAGTAGATATACTTTTGAGTGATAGATAAGTTCAAGTCTTCACATACCTTTTTGTCGAGAAGTTCCACCGGTTCCTTGAGTAGTTCTTCATTAATCGCCATGAAGTCCTTGAGCTCAACTACACTTTCTATCCTAGTCCGAGACTTAGCTATAATAGACTAGAAATCAAGACTTATAGTTTTGATCACTAACATTGACAAACATGCTTGAGATAGCAACACATGCGAGTTCGACCGAGCAATGCTCTAACAATCTCCCCCTTTGTCAATTTTAGTGACAAAACTATCAATACATATGGAATACAAAAAAGATAAAGAAACTTTAGTAGCTCCTATTCCACATGTCTAATCTTCAACATTCCTCGAAATCTTCGTCACTTCCAAGTACTCCAATGATCCCAAAGGTTGTAAGTTTAGCATCACCATTGTTGAAGATCCATAGCTATAACAATGAGAAAACATAGTTCTCTATCATTGTTATACAGTGCCATAGTATTATTACACAGCATCAAAGTTCAATTGTATCATAACTTCAACAATAATACTATGGTGATATGTATCACTCCCCCTTAGTAAATACTCCATCTCACATGGAAACCACTCCCTCTTACACAATGATCGGAAAATCATATGTATTTGTAGTGTGAACTACATATTAATTCTCCCCATTTTTGTCAATAAAATTGGCAAAGGTACAAGAACGGGGTCATAATGAAATTTCCGAGAGAGACATTTCATGACAAAAAGAAAAAAATACATACCAACTAATTTAGATGCAATCATAAAGCCGAAGCTAAATGCATTCATCAAGGAGTTTAAAGATACAAGATAACCCCTCTAAAATTCCACAGCCGCACACCCCTCAAGATATGACCATTAAGCACAAGTTCAAAAGAACTCTCCCCCATTTGATATCATTCCCGAAGGAAAAACAAGAGAGACCTTAATTTCGAAAGAAAAAAAAGATTTTTATTGGACACAAAAAACCATGAGAATGATTTCCTATATCAAAAAACTGAATCAAATTAATCACAAGTAAACCCATGATTAATTTAATCGGAATCCACAATCAAATTAAACACAAAAAGTGATCGATTCAATTGATTATGCTCAACATAAGAGAATTTATGGAGACACGAAAATACTCAACTAGACTAATTACAAGAGAACCCATAATTAATGTAATTGGAATACACAACCAAACTAATCACAAAAGTAATCAATTTAATTGTCATTTGTTTTGCTCGACATAAGAAAACTTACGGAGCAATAACTAAATAACCAAACAAGATGATTAATTTAGTTCAATATGCTAGATATAACATATCTCACGGAACAACAACTAAGCTAAAAAATCAACTTGGTTGTACAGTGCTCAATATAAGATACATTACGGAGCCTCACAATAATACATATAATATGGATCAGGGATGATCAATACTGCGGAATACACAAGGATTCATTCTATTTTCCATCACTATTTGCATAACGATATTTAATAGACATAATCCATGAAAACAAAAGATTTTAACCTATCTTCCATCAACTATTTGACTATATAGTCTTAAATTTTGTATTTGTCAAAAGTCAATTCATTCTTTTATCAATACGTGAATACTGATCACGAACGACTTTACTTTTGACAAAGTATGGGACGAACATAGTTCACGGACGTAAACATCAATATCCCATAACAAATTGCAATATAACAAATCATAAAGATTAATACTGCAAAACATCATCCTCCAAAAAGTTTTTAGAATTTAAACCAATAAACCTAAAAAAAAGAACAAGAAGATGAAAAATAATATTTATGTGTAGTCACAATCATTGCTATTCAAAGCACTAGTTATTCTTCCAACTTAAACCAGAAAGAAGACATACTAGGCAAAAATAAGAACACGAATTACTCATCTTCTTCCTCATCGGAGATACTCCAAGATGCTTGAATTTCGTTCAAATCTTCCTTGAGCTCGAGAAACTTTGTTGCAACCAAAGACAATTGTTCTTGGACACACTTCACCCTTGAATTAACCTTACACACACCTTCATGAATTTTTTGAAGAAGACTCACGGTGGTAGGGTCACTGAAATCAAGAGAAGCGATTCTTTGTCGCTTGCAAGTATTTTCCCTTATGCGCCTGAAGGTACACGGACGAACCGGTTTGGGAACCCCAAGAGAGTTTCCAATTGAATCAAACCCACTGTCACGGAAAATTTGACTAATCAAGCAAGGGTAACCTAACATCTTGAGGGGTGAAGTCATCAAAATCATTTGAAAGATAATAAAACCACAAATATCAAGACTTGGAATACCCGATTCAAGGAAATAAACCAATTCTGCAAACTCATGACTCCACCAAGAATTTTCAATTATGGAGGGACAAAGATTGGGATACCAAGTTTTCCAAAAGCCATCAAAGCAATACTAAGATCATTAGTAGGGAACTTTCCTTGACTCCAAAGGACATTCTTTCCACAAAGCCCAACTGAGATATCATCACATGATGGACGTTCATCACTTGGTCTAGGAAGCCATACGTTCTCCAATAGGATTTTGGTAATTCTTGAAATTAATTCTCTATCAACCAGAAACCTTTCTCTACCAATCATGGGTTTGAACTCCATCTTGTTGTAATCAACATCATGAATGTTGGCATAGAAAATCCTTGTAACAGAATCAAATCCTTGACCAAGACCATCAAAGATATTTCCAAGTTTGAATTTTCTAAAGCATACCAAATCCTATTCATGCGCACTAGAGAAATCCAATTTATTTTCTAGAATGAAACCTTTTGAAGCAATCTTATCAAACCTAATTCTAAGAGAGTTTTGGTCACAAGGAGAATTCAAGCTAGAGGATTTTGAGATTTTAGAACTCCTTTTTGTGCTTCTAGGATTCATCATAGATAAGAGAAATTTACTTACTTGGAGTGAATCTTGAACACCATTTCTTTCAATTTCTCCAAGGAGGATTTAATGGTGGAAACACACAAAACCCTAGAGGTTCACGTACGCGGACGGGTGAAGAAGAACAGGGTGCGGGAACTTCTTCTTTATAAGACCAACAATGGGTTTGGACCAGTTTGTGAACCGCGGCCCACATGAGAAAAGTAGGATTTTCTCTTAGTTGTTTGCACATCAAAGGTTATGCATCTTGTGACAACACACTTTGTGAGAGACGATGAATGCAGTAAAAAGTTTTATTTGGTATTCGAAAATAGAATAACATAACTGTACACAATTCAAACCATTTCTTTCCCCATTCCAAGATATATACACATGGGGCAGTGCCAAGCTTGTTACCAAGAGGCATAATATGCAGAGGAATTCTCATGCAATATTTCCGGTTGATATGTGTGAACAGTCCCTGTGATATAATCAACGTAGTAATGATAATCAGGGAAGTCAGAGCTTTCTATCCTTCGTTTGATCTGGCTAGGATGAAAAATCTTCTGATTCCTAGGTTGTACAATATTATTTAAAGGTTTACCATGTACAAAACCTTTTTCAGAAGGATTCTTAGACTTAACAGAATTAAGTTTTTCTAAGAGATTAAACACGCCTTCGAACGCTCTAAATAGATCTTTATCAGTTGATCCATTATGATAGTATTCCTCAAAGAGATCAAGAGTTAATCTAGTGAGGGTCCATATCCATGAGCGTGACGAACGTTTCCTCAATCTTTCCTTCTTTTTAATTTTTCCTTTAGATTGGTTCTCATCATCTAAGTTTTCCTCTTTAGATGAGATGAGATTATCATGTACACCCATAGGAATGTAATATAATAATCTCTGAACAACCTTTAAGGAACTCTGGTGTGTGTTACAGATGCCATAAGCAAGCCTTCCAAAAACATTTCCCATAGGGATAGATTTTTGAGGATCGGACAAACACAAACTTATAAGGTTTAAGGTGTTTGCCTGCTCTGATACCAATTGAAAAAGCGGGGGTCTAACAACACCACCCAATATTTCGCTTAGCAATATATATGGACTAACTCCAATATACTTTGCTAGAAAATCAACTAGATAGTCAGACTCAATCTAGATTAAAGTACATCGAGGAGTTAATATCTCTTTCTTATTTTGATTTACTCGAGCTAACAGAAATCAGCGAGTCCTTAATCAAACACAAGGAATAACTTGGATGGTACCAAAGACTAATATCCAAGGATCAATCAATGATAATCAACAACCAAAGGTTAGATTATTCTAATTAATGATCTAACGCACAACCTGTATTATTTCAATTATAAAGATAAAACAATATAATGCGGAAATTGAAATAACATAGACACCAGAAATTTTGTTAACGAGGAAACCGCAAATGCAGAAAAACCTCGGGACCTAGTCCAGATTGAACACACACTATATTAAGCCGCTACAGACACTAGCCTACTCCAAGCTAACTTCGGACTGGACTGTAGTTGAACCCCAATCAGTCTTCCACTGATCTAATGTACAGTTGTACTCCCTACGCCTCTGATCCCAGCAGGATAATGCACACTTGATTCCCTCAGCTTATCTCACCCACAACTAACTACGACCCATAGTCAAAGACTTGACAATAAACAAATCTGTCTCACACAGACAAGTATATCAAAGGATCAATCTGTCTCCCACAGATAAACCCTGAAAGGTGTTGTTCCGTCTTTTGATAATAATCAAGGTGAACAAGAACCAATTGACAATCCGGTCTTATATTCCCGAAGAACATCCTAGAGTTATCGATCACCTCACAACAATCTTAATCATATGGTAGCGAAACAAGATGTTTCGGAATCACAAAAAATGAGACGAAGATGTTTGTGATTACTTTTTATATCTTGCCTATCGGAGATATCAATCTCAATCCAATCAATCTGATTGTACTCGTACGATAGAAGATGCAAGATCAGATCACAGAACTATGATAAAAGTAGTATCGGTCTGGCTTCACAATCCCAATGAAGTCTTTAAGTCGTTAACCTGGTTTTATATGAATAAAACCAAAGGTTAAAGGAGAACCGACTCTAGTATGCAAACTAGTGTCACACGTGAGGTGTGGGGATTAGTTTTGCACAGATACTAGAGTTCCCCTTATATAATATTTCAAATCAGGGTTTGCAGTTAAGTTACCTTGGTAACAAAGCAATCAATATCCACCGTTAGATGAAAACCTGATTTAGATTCAAGTTAATATTTCTCAACCGTTAGATCGAAAAATTAGCTTGTTACACACACTTGACAATGCACGCTTCAAGGTTTGTTAACCGTACCCAAACGTATGCACTTGTTGGTTAGCCATATGAGCATTTTATATCAACCACGTTCTTCTTTACCATAACTAGTTCAAATGATATCAAATGAACTAGTTAGAGAGTTGTTCAATTGCAAGGAAATCTCATGTACTACACAAGACACAATTGAAGCAAAGATGATTTGATTCACTTGAATCGGTTCACGAACTTTTATATCCACGGTTTTCAAACTGCATTCCTTAGTCTTTTTAAGTTTAAGTTCAAAAATCATCTTCAGATATATAACCTTCTCAAGTTCGCAGACTAGGTTCGCGGACTTAAGTTACCGGGCAGAGTTTACAAACTCCAGCAGAAATTCTCGGGTATGAGAACTTCGCTGGTTCGCGGATTGGGTTCGCGGACTGAGTTCATGGACTTAGTTTCACGCAAATAGTTTGTCAACTCCAGCAGAAATTCTCGGGTTTGAAAACTTCGGAAGTTCCCCGACTTGGCTCATGCCATTCTTCCGGTTCTCTTGATCAACAAAGTTTGCAAACTTTGGTTCAAGGAATATGACTTATACATAAATGTGTTTCCACAACAATTCTTATGTCCACCATTGGTTATGTAATCTAAACTCTCATTTAAATCATTGAAACATTCTTAGAGGATGTTATATAGTTGTTACACCATTTCTCGTCAAAGCAATTTTCAAGATGATTGAAACATATCATGACATTCATCACATGGTAAAGATAAACTTGGTTAAAGCGAAAAGCTTACCAACTCATATTTCGAGATATAGATAGGCGAGGTATACTCATCTCGAAATACCAAATGTGTATAATCAAAGTCTATATATATAGCATACGAATTCTTGTCTCAAATAGTAAGAGATAGAGTGGATAGACTTTTGAGTGATAGATAAGTTCAAGTCTTCACATACCTTTTTGTCGAGAAGTTCCACCGGTTCTTTGAGTAGTTCTTCTACTTGTATGATGAATCGCCATGAATTCCTTGAGCTCAACTACACTTTCTATCCTAGTACGAGACTTAGCTATAATAGACTAGAAATCAAGACTTATAGTTCGGATCACTTACATTGACAAACGTGCTTGAGATAGCAACGTATGCGAGTTCGACCGAGCAATGCTCTAATAATATTAACTAATAATATTTTCCATAGGATATGTTTTAATTGCTGGAAATTAAAACATATACTATAAAAATCATAATTAAATGCTTTTTAATATTCGGTTCGACATCACCTTGAGCATCAAGGAATATATTTGAACAATTAATGATAAGAGTTATGTACATGTAACGTCGACATCAAGAAGTTTCTCTCAACAAACTCTAATTCCAAGATTACACAAAACATAAAGGGATATATGAATATTGGAAACTTGGTTTTGCTCCTCGGGATCGGTTATACCATGACTCACAATTTAAGTTGTGACCGGTTACACCATGCGTCCCAAATTAGGTTGTGACAGGTTACACCATGCTTCCCAAATTAGCTTGTGATCGGTTACACCTTACTTCCCAAATTAGCTTGTGATCGGGTACACCTTGCTTCCCAAAGTAGCCTGTGATGGATTACAACTAACTTCCCAATGTATCTTGTGATCGGTTACACCTTGCTTCACAAAGTAGCTTGTGACCGATTACACCTTGCTTTCCAAATCAACTTGTGACCGGTTGCACTTTGCTATACACTATAGGATATGACCGGTTATACCTCAATTCTCAACATAAGTTAAGATAAGTTATACCTTATCAACTTGTATTGGTCATACAAAAGATATTCAATAAAGAATCGGACAATCATGATTTCCCTTTCGATTATGAAACAAGTTCATTTATCTACTTCCTTAAACCAATGTAATAATACATAGTTTTTTAGGATGAAATCACACTTATATCTTGCACATAATCAAGTAACTAAATACAAAGATTATATTGATATCGTATTTACGAAGTTCCAAAAGATAAGCGTTTATACTTTGTAATTCAATAAATTCCTTGATACTTTGGTCATAACGATATGACCAAGTCTAACCACTAGAGTATTATATATCTACGTATTCGCATGTTATGTTTTCAATACAATATCACTTTAAAGATACGTTAGGAATGAAACAAGTCAAGTCAGTATTACTAACCTCAAGTGGAAGGATGATGTCTTCGTTGCAGTCATTACTTCTTATCATTCTTCAGGTCTTCAGAGTAATACTTGTACGTCTCAACATTTCTAGACTTTCTAGTCTAACCTAAACGAAGTTGACTCTAGTATTCAATCAAGCGACTCTATATGAGTTTTGATACTAAAATATGACAACAAAACTTGACATACCGACGCTTTCAACCGAGATATGCTCTAACAATCTTCTCATTTATCAATTTTAGTGACAAAACTCTAATACAAATGGAGACAAACGAATTACAAAATAACTCATTATTCATACGCTTGATTCCAAGTTTCAACAACACAATGACCTGCATATATTCAAAAAATAAATACCGCTTGTTGATGGGTGAAAACGATTTTCTGGTTTTTAAGAAAATGTGAAGAGATGATCAGTCGGCCCCTCGAATGAGTAAATTTCTTAAACCTCTTTCAAACAAATGCACTGCACAGGAGTTCTTTGAGTTTGAGAGATCAATCTGTAGGATTCCGACTTAAACCAAGACAGTGGACGTTCCAGAGTCAATTCGGTCACAAAGAGGGATGAGGGTCGATCTGTAGGAGGGAAGATGAGAAGTGTGTGTGAGATCAATGATGATCGAGGATTATGAATGTGTTGAAGGTTTCTGCAAATTTTGTGAATTGTTGAGTTCGGACAAGATAAGTTCTGATCGATTGAGTGATAATTTTTTGTGGATCAAAATTGTTGTCCCTAAATCGTGGATTCAGAAACTTATTTATATTGCAAGAATAGTAAACACATTGATTCCCAGTAAGTGTGACAGTTGATGGAGTGAGAGAGTGGGAAAGTGGGAAATCGTGGTCAAAACAATTTTACATGCGTGGGAGAATTGGTTGATTATCTATCCACTACTTTGCTAACTCCTTCAACTGCTGCACGACTTACTCACATTTCTCATCGTGGGTGTACACACGTGCCGTAGGCCGCCAGACCAAAACCCTAATGAATATCCCCCATCTGACATAATTGATGTCTCACGAATTTGGAATCTGCAAGGCAGACGTGTATTTAATTAGTCAGTTGTTGACTTGATTAGACGATGAGTCTTAGCCTTGATGAGTCGAGCATAATGAACGAATGTGGTATGCACTGTGACTCATGGATTGAGCATAAGGTGTCTGCTGAGACAGAATAATGGAAAGACGTTGAGTCTTGATGAATTTTGATATATATATCATTTTACCAGTTGAGGTAATAATGATGTTTTGATAACTTGAGATCGTATGCATCATGAGTTGTCGAATGACGAATAAATATTATAATAGTCGACTGACGAACCAGATATTGGTTGATGAACCAATGAAATATTAATAGTGGATATTGTGGATATGGTGTCACTCATAAAGGTTTGTGTAACAAAGAGTTCAAGACTCGTACAAAACCTTGGTTGGTAGCCCAGCAACAAGCTGGGCGCCAACACCTTTTTGAATAGAAACACCCAATCTATGAAAAATAAAACTACCTACTCCACTACTAGCATCATTACAAACTAAACAATTTTTCAAACGCTTGAAAAAACACAAGGTATCCTCACCAAGCTCTCCCAAAGTAGAGAAAGCTAGAACGCCTAAATCATAACCATGTGAAACACATTTGTCCAAGTAATTAGTACGTTTACGTGAAACAACATCGGAAATGGCTTTGCCAGGAACGAAAGCGCGGATACCTTCTCCAGCGAAAGGTGAGATACCTGTGATATCCATAGAAACATCTTTACCATTCTACCAATTTAAAACAAGGATGTCAGCAGGACGCAAATCTTTGTCATCATCAGACAAAAACCCAGGGAAACTTCCTTACGAGTAGGTACACCAGCCTTGTCGGAAATTACATCACGAAAAAAGTCATGTCAAAACTTGATTCCAACATCCTTAGCACAATGGAGCGCATGATCACCGAAAATATCCATAGATTTGTTGCAGCTTGGGCACGAACCATTATCCACAAATAAGGGAATACCAAGGCGATAACAAAGAACAGCTCTGAACTTCCTTGGGCCAAGACATTGGTTAAGCCTACTAATGGGTACAACCATAAGATAATCATGTGCATGTTTGACACGGTTACACTGCCACAGAATGGAATCTCTTGCATACATAGAAAATTGGTTGGGGATTTGCTTCTTCACTGCATCGAAATAAGTAACTGCCAGGGAATGCATAGAAGGGGGGGCAATATCATCGACACAAAAGCTAGAAGGAAGTCCACATACCTGGATAAATTTTTGGACAGCCAACTGATAAGCAGATGCTTGGTCTGGGGAGAATAAGTTACCAAGGATTACCTTTTGCACCGAAGCAGTCTGGCTCTGAGAAACAAATCAACATAAGGAATTCTCGTATATTGATAGTTGAATCAACATAAGGAATATTTCTCGGTCGAGCAATTAAATATTGATATGTGAATCAATATTGATAGATGAGCAAAATAAATATTGCTAGTTTAAGAAAATATTGCTCGTTTGTGCAAATAAGAATTATTGGTAGCGGGACCAAATAAAATATTAATTGAAATTACTGGTAACTGGACCGAATATTACATAATTAATCAAAATGTTTATTGTTGGATCAATATAAACTTATTGGTGTTTGAACCTCAGAATTATGCTTTGCAGAGCATTTGATTCGAAACCCTAATTTTGATTGGTTGTTGATCAATAGATGATTTACTGAAAATCAACTATGAGTGAGACAGGGACCAGCCACATGAGATGGTGGGACGACCATGTAGCGCCCAGGTGCTCGCATATACCAGAGTCCTTTGTAGACCAGTTGGTGAAAGGATGATTAAATGCTCGTTTAATCATTAAAATAATAGTGCTCGTCTAAGATTTAGGTGGTAGAACCTAATTATGGAGAGAGGAGGGACCAACCAAGAGGGTATGAAACTGGCCCTTGGTGGTTGTGGGACCAGCTGATAGTCGATTGATCAAATTCCAAGTTGTTTGGAAAGAGTTTGAACCCAAATATGAACTATATACGATTAATTAGGTCAAAATCATTAAATGTGTGGAACCGGATTTTGCAAGCCAAAGGGTAGACCCGGATGACCAAGGTGGCATGCCCATGTCACCATGTGTTGCTCGTGGCTCATTTATGAGAATTTTGATATTTTTTGGTGTGCGTTCGAGCAATATTCTGGATTTTCAGAAGAGTTTGATCTTGACTGAAACTCTCAATTTTGCTTGATTGAGCAAGTCGGACTTTGCTCGTGCGACCAATATTTTAAGAATATTAAAATAATAATATTTTAATATTTACCGTGAAAAGCCCGGACGGTCATGTGACCATTTGACTTTTTGGCCTTTTGGAAGTTTGAGTAATATTGGAGAAATATGGAAAGAAAAAAATAGTTTTTTGCTCAAACGAGGGAATTTCATGAAATGAGAGAAGAAATAATAATAAAATAAGGAATTAGGGAGGCTTGGGACCGGACATGGCCAAGGAATGGCCGTATGGACGGTGGGCCCGATCCCATGACACTCTTCCCTATTTTATATTATTATTTTTCATCCTTGTGTGAAGAAATATGGAGAAACTAAGAGTTTTTCTCAAACGAGGAAGTTTGCTCAAACAAGGGAGTTTTCATGAGATGAGGAAAATAATAAAATAAGATGAAAAATAAAAGGGGAGGCGTGGGACCGGCCATGACGGCATGACCGGCCGGTCGGTGGGCCCGGTCCCGTGTACGCCTCTCTTATATTTATTTTTTATTATTTTCCTTCCGTATTTTGCATAGGTTTCCTCGTTCGTACATATTTTTGAATGCTCGTTTATGCATTTGGGTGCTCGTTCATGCATTATTGTTAAGTACACTCACATCATTTTCTCGGGGCTTACTCGGTGGTGGCCCAAATGCCCGAAAAGTGAATATCTATTACTAATCCATGGAATTCAGCTGAGAAAAGCCATAGAACGGAGTAATGAGATAAAATAGATTATTTTCTAAGAATTCAATTGATAAATATTGCGTTAGAATTCATCTATGAATGGCTCTATACTAGCATGCAATATGTCTAGGAGCGTTATGTTTATTCGAGAATCAAGGTATGAGATGGTAGAGACATCATACTCGTTCTGAATATTAATTATGTATAGTCAGAGAACATTGAGACATCATGAAGACAATAACGCTCTATACTAGCATGCAATATCTCTAGGAGTTGTCCAATCATTATCGATTCTATACAGAATTGTTGACTCGGCTAACTCACTCTCTGCCTTTGACCCGGTGACTAATGGTTGGACCATATTTACCGTTAACGTTAATGGTTTCGTCACGGAATATTCCTTCAGCGGAGAAGAATCTCAGGTGACCGACAGTGACGTTTCCGGTCAGATTCGGGTGATCCCCGGGATTTCTCCGGCGACCCAAAATTACTTTTTTCTTGTGATTTTTTCTCATGGATGTGAAGACATAAACTTGGAATTGTTTGAGGAATTGGGCTTGAATTTGGAAAGAGAAGTGGGGGAATTTTACAAAGACAAAGACTTGGAAATTGAATGAGAAAGGGATCCAAATCCTAAGAAAATTGCAAGCAAATTGAAGCCTTTAAATAGAGAAGATCTCTACTTTTCTTTATACACTTTTACACACACAACACTTTGGTTTGCTTGTTTTCACATCTTTTCTTCTTTTAATTATTTGTGCGAACTCAAAACTATGAATAGCTAATTTTATTATTGATTGAGGATGGATTCCTAATTCTTGACATGTTTTTGAGTTCTGTTTTAAATATACTTAGAAGTTTTCACATGATTATCGTTTGTTTTTACTAATATCAGTGTTTATGATTGTTTGATAGGTTTTTTAGAGTGCATGCTAAATCAATTTGTTAACTCAATATAAAGCAAGTAAAAGTTAGGGGACAAGTAATCGTTTTTTGACTCTTTACACAAGTAGAAAACATGAGACCTTGTAGAGGGATTCTGCGGAGCAATTGCGTGTGAAAAGAATGCTAGAAAGTGGACCAAGCGAACCAAGTCTAACTACTAGTATCAAACCTAAATTCATAAATTTTAATGCATTCTTTTGAATTACATCTTGTAAGCGAACCTCAAGGTGGTTCTTTAGAATAGGATCTGATAACTAAGCGAACCTGTTACTCAGTGAAACAAGGAATTTTGGGGTTAGCTAAGCGAACCTGTTAACCTACGGTTGGTGATAATATGTGAGGATGAAAAACATAACTTGAATCATTGTTTTGCAACGAAGAACGATTCCTTGTTCTTATTTCTATTATTAATTGCCTTTTATTTTTCAATTTCTTTATTTACTTTATTTTACTTTTAAAATCTAAAACAAAACCCCCCTTTTGTGACATTATAAGACAACTAAAACCTCTTGCTCCTTGTGGAAACGAACTTAACTACCACCATATTACTAGTTAATTAAGTGGAAAAATATTCACTAGTTTGTTGTGGTTACGACACGCATCAACATTATGGCCTCATCAGCAAGCCACTCACTGAGCTACTCAAGAAAAACAATTTTTCTTGGAATCCTTCAGCCCAAGCTGCTTTTGAACAACTTAAAAAGTTGCCACTACTACTCCAGTTTTAGTGTTGCTAGATTTTTCAAAACCATTTGAAGTGGAAATAGATGCTTGTGACTCGGGGGTTGGAGCCATGTGCTAATGCAAGAAATAAGACCAATATCTTACTTTAGCAAAGGTATGGGACCTAGATTTTTAGCTCACTCTACTTATAAAAAGGAATTACTCTCCATTGTCATGGCAGTTAATAAATGGAGACCATATTTATTGGGAAACCATTTTAAGATCTTCACTGATCACCAAAGCATTAAGTTCTTCTTCGAACACAGATTCCACTCCACTCTACAACAAAAATGGTTGGCTAAGCTCCTTGGATATGATTATGAGCTTTGATACAAAAAGGGAGCTGACAACAGGGTTGCAGATGCACTTTCTAGACTAGGGAATACATCCTCCTCTCACTGTCACTCTCTAACTCAAATACAACCTGCTTGGATGGTTGAAGTTCTTAAAAGTTACAACTCAAACCCTTTGGCTCAGGAGATCCTACCCAAACTCATGCTAGCTCCTACCAATATTCTCAAGGTATAAATCAGGTTTAAGAACAAGATCTACATTGGTGAGGAAGGGGACTTAAGAAAATAGGTGTTAATAGTTATCCACTCGTCTGCAATGGGAGGGCACTCATGCCAACAAGCTAGTTACCATAGGGCAAAAAACTTTTTCTACTGGATCGGTTTAAAAAGAGATTTGATTCAGTTTATTCAAGAGTTTCATGTTTGCCAACAACACAAGATCTCTAACACCCTACCTGCTGGCCTACTACAACTATTACATATTCCTGATCAAGCCTGAAAACATATAAGTATGGATTTCATCACTGGGTTACCGAAGTCAGGGGGTAGAGAAGTTATTTTGGTAGTGGTGGACGGGTTCACTAAATACAACCATTTCCTCCCCATCAGTCACCCATTTGCAGTTTCATCTATTGCTAAGGTATTCTTGAACACAATCTACAAGCTTCATGGACTTCCTTCTTCTATAGTGTCAAACAGATACAACATTTTTAGGAACAATTTTTGGCAGGAATTGTTTTCCAAGTTGGGTACTGCTTTGCATATGAGCTCTGCCTATCACCCACAATCTGATGGCCAGGCTGAGAGTGTGAATGCATTCCTTGAAACTTATCTCAGGTGTATGACTAGTTACAGACTAACTAAATGGGTGAGTTGGCTTCCAATAGCTGAATGATGGTTTAATACCACTTATCACACTAGTGTCAAGGTTACTCCCTTTCAAGATTTGTATGGATACACTCCACAACAGTATGGTTTTCATTATTCTTCAGCCATCAATGCTTCAGTGGAAGATTACTTGCAGTAATGATAGGCAGTTGACATTATTCTGAAGTATTCCTTAGAAGAGGCACAACATCGCATGAAACTACAGGCTGATAAAAAGAGAGTCGAGCGAGAATTCCAAGTGGGGGATTGGGTTTATTTACGGCTACAACCTTATCCTGAAACCTATGTTCATCCCAGAAGGAATCTTAAACTAGCTGCAGAAAAAATTTGGTCCTTACCAAGTACTAGAAAGAATCGGGACAGTTGCTTACAGACTTCAACTTCCTTCTACTTTGAAAATCACCCAGTCTTTCATGTTTCCAACCTTAAGCTCAAGTTGGGGGTATGGGTTACTTCCTCAAACCAATTTTACCACATTGGATTCTAAGGGATGCATGAAGGTGATTTCACTGCGAGTGTTGGATTCTCGTATGGTGCTCCGTAAAAAGCAGTCAGTGGCTCAGGTTTTGGTTCATTGGGCTCACTCTACTCCATCTGAGGACACTTGTGAGGACTCATTGTTCATGAAAAAGAGTTTCCCTAAGCTAATTCTTGTGGACAAGAATCGTTTCGAGGAGGAAGTAATTGTCATGAACTAGCCATTAGTATCCAGCTTATTTAGGCACCCATTAACTTATCTAGCTTGGTAGCCCTTATATTAAGTAGTAGTGCCCTTGTAGAGACCCACATGTTGTACGTGAGTAGTTGTTATATGAGCTGTTTTTCTCAGACTTATCTCTTATGAATTATTGATAAAACTATCCTTTCCCGCACCTCTCATTCTTCTTGATCTATTTTTTTCTTTTTCTTCTTCTTCTTCTAAATCTCCTCTTAATCTCTATCCTTTTAACCTTCAACCCTTCTTTCATTAATTAATTGAATGCATTTGTAGTATTATCACTACAGGAACATATCAATTGCACCGACATTTTGTTAAGCAAAAGGAAAATATATGCAATAAAATAAAGCTTTTCTTAAACATGAAAAATGATTAACTAACAATAAAATTCGTTACCTCAATTTTCGCAGCCACTTCTCCCCAGAAAGATATATCAATAAGAACTCTCTCCCTGTTTGATGTCATCCTCTCGCAAGAACAAAAGAACAGCAACAAGAGCAAAAAAAATGTTGAATTGGTTTTAACTGATGCGTTCCAATATCAAAAGCTTAAACCCAAAACCCACATGTTATGCTAAACACAACTTATGCAAACATAAATTGATATCAACATATTGTTACTTTTCACACATGAGTTTTAATTGTATCACCTTATGATCCTCTGATAAAGCCTACCAACAAGGGCTAGAACTTAATCCCACTAAATCAAAATGCCACACAAATCATAAGGGATACACAATATGATATCGAATAATTAAGTTAACAAAAACCGAAACTATCATCTCATAATCCGAAAGCAAATAACATAAAATATAATCGTTCACATAGGCCATGCAATCGAAACTATCAAATAATGGAACAAAGATTATAAAATAATTTTTTATTTATTCATAATTGATATTTTTATTCAAATAGACCTTAGACAAAATATCGAAATAATTAACAAATAAAGTAGTTTATTCCCCGGATTAAGTATTACATATGACTTAATTCTTAGATGTGCTCTGATTGTTCACTGAAGTTTATTCAGTGTTCAAACACTTGAAACATGTCTCGAGAGACTTGTCAGCAACCATCTCTTATTTTTCAAGTTTTTCAACTTGTTCATTCATGTCCACAAAATCAACTATTGTTTCTTCAATTCTATCCTTTAGCCTTTCTTGATTTCGAACCGTTATTATGAGATTGGTTCTTAGTTCTTCAAAACCATTGATAAGGTTTACCATACTGTCAGTAGGTATCCACTTGGTTTCTTCCGTATCTTGAAAGTTGAAAGACAGAAGACATGACTCATCTTGGGATCCAGTAGAACTATCAGACTCATAATCAGACATGCCTTTTGAGATGATCTTCTTCTTCCTTTTTGTATCGATTCCCGGAAAATTCTTAACTTTAAGAGTCTTCTACTTATTAGTCTTTGTAATACTGCGAGTTATTGGAGGCATGCTCAAGGATTTAAATAAGAATTAATCAGGGTTTTCTCAATACATATAAGAGTGAATTTTTTAAGAAGAATAACTTTCGGCTCGGAAAATACCAAAGATTTTCGTTAATTGAAATATACTGAGTATATTTTTTTTCCATACAAAATTGTCTGAAATCCTCTTTCTAGGAAGAACATTCTTCATAGGGCGAAATCAAATTCTCAAAATTTAATTAAACCCTTATTACCGAAAACTGGTATTGACATGAACCTTTTTAGACAATATGGATTCGCGGTTACCCAAATGTTGTCATAGATTTTTCCTGATATTTACAAACACAAAAATATGTTGTCGTTTATGTGCTTACTCATCCTGAATAAAATGAGCATAAAATCTGGACGAGAGTGCACTAACTCCATATAAATATGTTGTATTGGAGTAAGCATTGACATGCTTACAAAAAGTATCAGAAACATCATTCATGTTTCTCTTTGGAGATTTCTGCCCAAAGTATTTTCTCCCAAAAATTTGATCTTTCCTTGTGATACAAGTAGGACCTTGAGGAGAAAATGAACTGATGTGAGAATTTTCAGAGATGGATAAGTTTCTTTTAATTCTGTTAATGAGATTTTCATATGATCTTCTCATTATAAGTATTTCCTTATCATATACATCAGTTCGATCAATATAAATAATCGTAGGATTTTTTGGAATCCATTTTCTGATTAATTTCCATGACTGAGATTATCTCCTTCCCCTTCTCCTGGAAAATTTCGATAGGTAAAATACCATCATATGAATTGAGTTTGTTCCGACATGAGTGGGGTGGAACCTTTTTCCAGAATTGATTATCAACTCTTGCGTCTGAACAATTTGAGTTAATTTATCAGTTTTGGGTATATTATGTCTTTCTACTGAGGAATGATCTTTCAGTTTTTTAAGACAAGATAATTCTTTTAACATTTTCACAAGAGTATTTTGTAGAAGCACAAGTTTCTTATCAAGTGAATGAAAGCTATATTCCTTATGATCCTTTTCACGGAACAAATTCAAAGTTTCCCTTGAACTAGATTTCGTTTGATCATTAGTAGTTGTAAATGGATATTTTTTCAGTCTCTTCTGACTTGATGTAGTTAGGCAGACTACCTTCATCGTCATGATTTGTTTCAGATGTGATCAAACAAGTCTTGTCATCACAATCTGTAAAAGTCGAGCAAGGACTTTTGGTTTCTTCATCCGAAGAAATTATAACAAAATCATTAGTCAGAGTCTTAGACTAAACCCCTTGTTCTTGAATAAGAGTTTTATCAAGAGCTTCTGATTTGACAGAGAGATCCATATTCTCTTTGGCCAGAATATTTAGTTGTATGTCCTTTTCTCTTATTTCTTGTCTAAGAAGATTAGATTTTATCTTCAATATCAATATTTTAGAAGACATAGATTTGATAGGCTTTATGAGTTTTATCAACTCTTTTTCAGCATCTTCTTTGACATCAGGATCGAACACGAATGTACCATTGATCACTTTAACTCCTGGATCATGAGTTAAAGATCTAATATCATTCTCAACTTTTGAGTATTCGCAATATTGCAATACATTAACTGAATCAGTCATTGATTCAAATCTTATAGGTTGGATTGCACCAAACACAGATTGTTAGATCTTTTCGTGTTTGCCTGCTCTGATACCAATTGAAAATACGAAGGTACCCAAATACACCACAATCTTTTAAATATCAACCTATAAGTCCGGTATCTTCAGTGATCGTCTGTGGACAGAGTCGAGACAATATAACTTAAGTCATACACCTTGTGTGATTTTCTATGGACGAGGTCGAGACAATACGACAGCAAGATATTTACTTGACAATAGTAATGGTAAAAACCGATTGACTATTAGGATCAATGTCAAGTAATTCGGATTGACGTACAAGTGTGATTTAATTTAAATTATAATTGCGGAATAATAAAGTAAATGACACAACAAGATATTGTTAATGAGGAAATCGCAAATGCAGAAAAACCTCGGGACCTAGTTCAGTTTTGAATGCTCTCAGAATCAAGTCGTTATACAAAATCTAATACCAACTTCGTATAGTTGAGACCAAGTAGACTACCCCTAGCTACTTATTTTCCTTGGTATCCCTGCGCCTTCGACTTCTAGAGTTATGCACGTGAATAACTACTCCTTTAGATCGTATTCCAAACGTCAAAGGAATGAATCTATTTAGTAACCACTCTAATCAATTTTTGGTAAAAGATATGTTGAGTTGTTGACAAAGGATTTTTCGTTTAAGTTAATAAACTCCTTTGTCTGGTTAGATCAATCTAAAACTTGATTACCGAAATAACCAACTTCTAGATTCGTAATCAATCAATATGGAACTCAAAGAGTAACTATAAAGCGATGCCGATCTTACACAACTAAATAATCAAGTCTATCAAAGATAAACATGATTCTAGTTTGATCCCAAACGATCAAGGTTTGCGCACTAAATTCACAAGATACGAAAACTAATAAGAAAATCTTCTAAGTCTTCAAATCTTTAATTGCCTTATCAATAACCCGCACAACACAACTTGAAACCTTTTCTGATCAAACACACACAGAACGGAGTCTGTTAACAATGGATTATCACAAGATGTATTTAGATCCGAAAATGGTTCTAAAGATCCCGTCGATACTTTGATCTAGTTTGAGTGACCCTTATGTCAGAAGAGAAGGCTCTCAAGAATAATCAAACTAGGTGCAATCAAAGTTTCAACAACCGTTAGTCAATCAAATCAGTGATCAAAAACTTAAATAACAATGCAGTTATCTAGATTCCCACCAACGGTACTCGTAGAGCTTCTTGATCTCATAGAAGTCTTTAAACGAGTGGTCGTAAGAGGTTACGCCTAATTAGGGTACTTTCCTCTCCGGATAGACGACTCCACCAGTAACAACACAAATGAAGTTTTCCTGGCCTCAGGATAGTTTGCAAAAAAAATAATCAAGCATTTATAGACCAAGGTTGTTTGGACAACAATTAAATTCCAAACCGAAAATACTCTCAAGATATTCGTTAAAGTACCTAATTTCGGTTTTCCTATTTCCAATAAATGTTAACCAATATTTCTGAAAACTCCCTTAGAAAATTTCTATTATTAGTGTACCACATTAACTAATAATATTTTCCAGAGTGTTAGAGCATTGCTCGGTCGAACTTGCAAGCGTTTCTATCTCAAGCTTGTTTGTCAAGTTTAGTTGATCAAAACTATAAGTCTTGATTTATAGTCTACTTATAGTTATGTCTTAGATTAGGATAAAATGTGTAGTTGAGCTTTAGACTTCACGGCGTTCATCGATTTAAGACGAAGATCTACTGAGGAGAGCTTGGAGGAACTTCATTAACAAAAGGTATGTGAAGACTTAAAGTTATCTATCACTCAGAAGTTTATTCTATTCTATCTCCTAATGAGACTAAGTCGTATAGCTATATAGACTTTTATATTATACACATTTGATATTTCGAGCTGAGTTTATCTCGCTTATCTATTTCTCGAAATAGATGTTGGAATATTTTTGCTTTAGCTACGTTCATTATTATTCTTGACAAGTTTAGTTGGAAATAATTTATTTGTTGGAAACTAAATATTAAATAAAAGATGATCATGTGGAAATTTCCTTGAAACATCTTACATGATTTGTGCGAGACAATCATTTGATGTCGACTTGAAAAGTTTCGTATTGATCATTTGATCACTTAAAATTACTTGAAGCTAATAGTTTGTGTGAGACAGCTATTGTCGTCTTCTAAGAATGTTTCAATGATTGAAATGGGAGTTTAGAACAAAAACCTTTGTCTGGATACAACACAATATGCGTACCTAGTATGCAAACTGTTTTGGTATGATTCAGGTCCGGGAACCTTGTTTGCACACCAAGTATGCGAACGGTTTTAATTTTTAAGTCCGGGAACCTTGTTTGCATGCCTAGTATGCGAACGGTTCTACCTGAGTTAGGTCCAGGACGGCTGTTTGCGTACCCGTTTGCAAACGGCTGGACAAGACCAAAGTCCGAAAGATATAGTTTGCGTACCTGTTTGCCAAACTTAGTGGTTAAGTTCTAAAATCGGTTAAGTATGTTTTTCATACTCATGAACAAATACATTTATGAATAAAGGAATGCAATCTTTGCAAACCGTCGCTTATTGTTCATGAACTGATTCTTGTATAAGTACTTTGTACGATTACGAATCAATCCGATTTTGATTCAATTTGTGAACAATTGAACAACTCTATGAAACACGATTAAATTCATTTGATTATATTTCATGATTGATTGATCATCATATTTGATCTAGATGTATTTGATGAATGTGGTTAAGATAAAAGTATTCATATGGCTAACTTCGGTTAACTGTTATTGAGCCAACTCAATATACATGTTTAGGTACGGTTACCCATATCTAAATGCAGGTATATTTTGTTTGTGTGTAACAAGCTAAGACCATCTAACAGTGGAGATTAATTGATTTATTTCTAAGAAGAGTTAGCTTGAATCTCAAATCAGGTTTTCATCTAACGGTGAATATTGAATGTTTTGTTACCAAGCTATCTTAGTTTTGATTGAAAGCAAACCCTGATTTGAAAGACTATATAAGGGTGAACTCTAGCAACTGGAAAACCTAATCCCGACACTTTCATGTGTCCTAGTTGTGACTAGAGTCGATTCTCTTTTAACCTAGGTTTTTCCAAAACCATATTAGGTTAACGACTTGAAGACTTCATTTGGGATTCTTGAAGCCAGATCCAACTATTTTCTCTATAGTTGCATATTATGATCTTACTTGTTCTATCGTATTGAGTATTATATTCTCTAATATCTCCTTGAGATTTATCTCCAATAGGTAAGATATAAAAAGTAATCACAAAGTTCTTCATCCCAGACTTTCTGGTTCCGCAGTAACTTCTTATACTACCATATAGTTAAGTTATTGTGAGGTGATTGATATTTCTAGGCTGATTTTCGGGAGTATAAGACCGGATTATAACTTGGTTCATGTTCACCATTGAAAAAGCGTGGGGCTAACAACCACACCCAATATTCCGTTCGACAATCTGTATGGACTACTTCCAATATAATTCCAAGAGAATCAATTAGACAGTCAGACTCAATCAAGGAAAGATATCCAAGAGTTATATTTCTTTCTCAAATCAATCAGCAAAACAACAGGATGGAATCCGTGAACTAATTGGTATGAGAATAACTTGAACGGTACCAAAGACCAATGTTCAAGTGTCAATCAATTTCTATCAACAACCAAAGGTTAAATTTACCAATTGATTGAATTATGCATAACCTGTGATATTTCAATTATATAACAAAATATAATGCGGAAAAGAAATAACACAGACACCAGAATTTTGTTAACGAGGAAACCGCAAATGCAGAAAAACCCCGGGACCTAGTACAAATTGAACACACACTGTATTAAGCCGCTACAGACACTATCCTGCTACAAACTAACTTCGATCTGGAATGTAGTTGAACCCCAATCAATCTCACACTTATCCAAGGTACAGTTACGCTCCTTACGTCTCTGATCCCAGCAGGATACTACGCACTTGATTCCCTTAGCCGATCTCACCCACAACTAAGAGTTGCTACGACCCAAAGTCGAAGACTTTAATAAACAAATCTGTATCACACAGAAAATTCTACGATAATAGATAAATATGTCTCCCACAGAAATACCTACAAGTTTTGTTCCGTCTTTTGATAAATCAAGGTGAACAGGAACTAATTAATAACCCGGACTTATATTCCCGAAGAACAACCTAGTATTATCAATCATCTCACAATAATCTTAATCGACGTGGCGAAAGAAGATATTGTGGAATCACAAACGATGAGACGAAGATGTTTGTGACTACTTTTATATCTTGCCTATCGGAGATAACAATCTCAAGCCAATCGTTACGATTGTACTCAACACGATAGAATCAGCAAGATCATATCACACAACTACAAGAAAGTAGTATCGGTCTGGCTTCACAATCCCAGTCTTCAAGTCGTTAACCTACAGGGCCTCGAGAAGAAACCTAAGGTTAAAGGAGAATCGACTCTAGCTTATACAACTAGTATCATACAGGAGGTGTGGGGATTAGGTTTCCTAGTTGCTAGAGTTCTCCCTTATATAGTCTTTCAAATCAGGGTTTGCAATCAATGTTAGCTTAGTAACAAAGCATTCAATATTCACCGTTAGATGAAAACCAGATTAGATTCAAGCTAATATCTTTCAACCGTTGGATCGAAAACTTAGCTTGTTACACACAAATGAAATATACGATTTTAGGTTTGTGTAACCGTACCCAAACATGTACATTTGTTGGTTCAACAGTAGTTAACCAAATGGTTAGCCATATGAGCACTTTCATATCAACCATATTCTTCTTCACCATAACTAGTTCAAATGACTCAAATGAACTAGTTAGAGAGTTGTTCAATTGTATAAATCTTATATAACAATAAAAGACGCAATCGAAGAAAAAACGATTTGATTCGCTCGAATCGATTCATGAAGTTTATAGCCACGGTCTGAAATTTGCATTCCTTAGTTAATATAAATATAAGTTCACAAATAATCGTCTTTAGATATAACCAACTCAAGTACGCGGACTTAGTTCGCGGACTTAAGTTCCCGGAAGGAGTTCAAAAACTCCAGCAGATATTCTCGGGATGAGAACCTCCGCCATTTCGCAGACTGGGTTTGCGGACTCGCGAACTGAGTTCACAGCTCTTGTTCTTGTTTTCCTGATCAACAAAGTACGCATACTTTGGTTCAAGAAATAAGGACTTATACATATATGTGTTGCCACACAATGCTTATATCCAACAATGGTTATATAATCTAAACTCTCATTCCAATCATTGAAACATTCTTAGAGGACGTTATATAGTTGTTATTCACAAAACATTTTTCGTCAAAGCGATTTTCAAAGTGATTGAAACATAACATGACATTCTTCACTAGGTAAAGATGAACTTGGCCAAAGCGAAAGCTTACCAACCCATATTTCGATAAATAGATAAGCGAGATAAACTCGGCTCGAAATAGCAAATGTGTATAATCAAAGTCTATATAGCAAAATGACTTTTGTATCAAGATAGGAGATAGAGTAGATAGAATTTTGAGTGATAGATAAGTTCAAGTCTCCACATACCTTTAAGTCGGTGAAGTTCCACCAGTTCCTTGAGTAGTTCTTCGTCTTGTATGATGATCGTCATGGAGTTCTTGAGCTCAACTACACTCTCTATCCTAGTCCGAGCCTTAGCTATAGTAGACTAGAAATCAAAACTTATAGTTTTGATCATTAACATTGACAAACATGCTTGAGATAGAAACGCATGCGAGTTCGACCGAGCAGTGCTCTTAACTCCTCAATTCTCAACATAAGTTAACATAGGTTCTACCTTGTCAACTTGTATTGATCATCCAAAATATATTCAATAAAGAATCAAACCAATCATGATTTCCTTTTTGATTATGAAACAAGTTCATACTACTTCCTTAAACCAATGTAATAATACATAGTTTTCTAGGATGAAATCACACCTATATCTTACACATAATCAAGTAACAAAATACAAAGATTATGTTGATGTCGTATTTATGAAGTTCCAAAAGATAAGCGTTTATACTTCGTAATTCAATAAATTCCTTGACACTTTGATCATAATGCTATGACCAAGTATAATCACTGGAGTATTATATATACAGCTTCGCATGTTATGTTTTCAATATAGAACGACTTGAAAGATACATTAGGAATGGAAACAAGATCAAGTTAATATTACTAACCTCAAGAGGAAGGATGATGTCTTCGTTGCAGTCGTTACTTCTTCACGTTCTTTAGATCTTCGGGGTAATATTTGTACGCCTCAATACTCCTAGACTTTCTAGTCTAACCTAAACGAAGTTGACTCTTGTATTTAATCAAGCGACTCTAGATGATTTTGACACTAAAATAGGACAACCAAACTTGACATACCAACGCTTGGTGGGTTCAACCGAGCTATGCTCTAACAAGAAGTCTTATGTAAGTACTTAGTTGAGAGTGAAAAAGAAAATCAGTTGAGAGGCATAATTTGAAGAAAATAGAACACAATGAGATCGAACCATGCTTCTTATTGTTTATGTCAATAAAGGGCATATCTGGCCTTTATAATCCAGGTATAACTTGGTTCATTGAAAAATATACAGGTATTTGGTGTGGTAGCGGTAACCAACCAAGTGTAAAGCCCATGAGACATACATGATTATTTGTGATTATTGAGAAGAATTGAGTCTTAAAGTACAAATACTCGACTTGTGGCGCGAGGTATCTCACAAAGCCCTATAATTGTTTACTCTATTGTAATTAATTTTATGTCGTTTATTTTTTAGTTAGTTAGCTTCGTAATTTGAAAAAACTTGAAATTGAGAATTTTTGTGTGGTCATTATATATCTCTGCAAGAATTAAGGGATAAAATTATTTACAAAATTGCATGATAGCCTTTTGTTTCCCAAATCAAAAGACTTTAAACCACATAGTGCGTTTGGAATTAGAGCGGAATACTCACTTAAGGATTGAAACAATCAAGCGGATTTGGTATATTCGTCTAAGTGAATATTTGATTAGCAAAGGATAAACAAGGTATTATTCCATGCGTACTCACAAAGAAAGATCATGAATTGGAAGTGTAGCTATCTATGTCGATGATATTGACATGATATGTACTCTTAATGAAATAAGAGATTTTACAAGCGCTTGAAATTCGAATTTGAAATGAAAATATGGGAAAAGCTCGATCAAACACCGACTTGCGGTATATTATTCCACCAGTTTACATATGTCCAAAGTTTTCAGGCCGTTTAACAAGGACATGCATCCTGCTCGCACTCCCATATTACTCGAGGTTTCAAATGTAAGTAAATTACCATTTTGTCTAAAGGAAGATAAAAGATGTGTTGGGAGATGAAATTCCTCTATTAAGTGAAATAAACACATTGTTGTACTTAGTATAATTTATTCGACCAAATATTTCATCCCCGATGAACTTTTTAGCTAGATATTGCTCAACGCCGATACAGTGTCTTTGGAATGGTATAATGAATGTAATCATATACTTAAAAGGAACCATTGACATGAGTTTGTTTTATCCATGCAAAGAAATAAAAAGGACTGTTGATGAAAGTGCAATCTAAAACTTGTTGATAAAGGAACAATAATATTTTCTCCCATGAAAGTAATCGGGGGTGAGACATGATAGATTTATTTACTAAGTCATTACATATATTCACTTTCAGAAAGTACATGACTAAAACGAACTGTCTGGTAACTCCTTTGAATGGAATCAGGAGGATATGACGATATCAAAGAGAGGATCCAAGGTATCATGTCGATATATTTTACTTCAAATTGTGAAGTTGTGCTTTATTTTTTTTTTCCTTCGATCGAGATTGTTTTTCCCCACAAGGTTTTTGTTACTCGACAAAGTTTTTAGCGAGCCAACGATAACTACACCAGCTACATGTTAAATGTTGAAGACCTGAAGATCGCATTGATATTCCAGAACATTGTCAGAATCAAATAAACGAAACTCGATAGTTTGTCAAGCGAAACCACTTTAAAAATCAACACAAGGAAGCAAGGATTACATCACAATAGTTTTTGGCACAAGTTAACTAGTAGTATTGTTACTACTATTGCGTATCAATACTGGGTTTTCATCAGTCACACGTAAAACATCAAAAAGATGTTATGTGTGGTTATTCAACAAAGGCGTATTTCTAGACTTATCGCGTTTTATTCTTTTCCCTTCGCCGAGGTTTTATCCCACTGGGAATTCCCCTGTCAAGGTTTTAACGAGGCAACATATGCGAGTCCAACTTTGTTCTAAGGTTTCTTAATATTGTACTTTTTTTCCTGAGTTCGAGTCTTATCCCTCTGAGTTTTCCTAGAAAGGTTTTAATGAGGCAATAAACTTAGATACAATAGTCATCGAGGAGAGAAACTAGATACAAATAACTGTATTTTAAGCACTACATATGAAACATTATATGTGGAACACTATTGCTGGACCGCACGGGGTGGGGGGGGGGGGG
>NC_039365.1:104362596-104371309 GCF_003573695.1 Papaver somniferum | reverse complement strand
GGGGGGATGGGGGTGAGAAACTAGATACACCCTAGCCTATAATTAAAAGCTTATATATGTCTAATACTACATTGATATCTAATGAATAAGTTCTTCTTATCTTGCCTATCTATGGTTCTTCCATATTACTACAACAATTACAGTAAAATTTCGATAAATTAATAGTCTTGGTACTGCTAAACTCTATCAATTTAGCGAAGTATTAATTTATCGATAAACTAATAAGTTATTATTTTATCGAAACATACCAAATTTAACTTTAAATTTCTAAAATAAGTGTGTAGTATCAAATACCTAAAGATTTTATTTTTCAATTCAATTTTTTTTCTAATTATTTTATGGCATATTATGTGTATAAATGTATATACTTAAATGTTAAAATTAAAATAAGGAAAAAAAACACAATAAAATTATTTCAGAACTTCTCAAGGGAATACACATAATTAAAGATGAAGTCTAGTGTACTTTAAATGTGAACAAAAACAAATAATCGTACATGCATATTATAATAAGCACCGTAATATAATATTATCACACTAATTATTAAGTTATATGTTAGTTGGGCCTTATTGGAAACTTAAAATTTTCACTGTCTTATGAATTTAGCGAGATTATTAATTTAGTACACTGGTCCAAGTCGGGACTAACAAAAAATATTATCTTAGCAAAGTTATTAATTTATCACGAATTAATTTAACGAAAATTTACTGTAGCATGTTATCATTAAATCGACTTCGCAGAAATTATTATTTCAACATAATTAGTAATTTATCACGGGTTGTTTTATAGAGCTCTGGATACATAGTACGATATTTATACATGTTGTTGTTAGCGCTTGAGTTTTATGAGAACCCACATTTGGGAGATGCCCCCACAATCTGAGGAATACTTTTTATTGCAATTGGAATTGTTTTTAAAAAAAAATTATCTTTTTTTTTTTCTTTTTTTCTTTTGCAAAAAGAGGTTTCCCTTATATAGTAAACATAGGATTACCTGCTGCTCCATAAGGGGAGTTTCGTTGTATCATTACATCATGGTTCCAAATTTGGATATTTAGATAGTTTAGGATTTCACATAGGTTATTTCCTTTCCAGGCATTTTTAATATCATACTTATTACAAAAGACTACAAGTTTAGCTGCCCATATTATGTCTATTCTCTTTATCAAAATAAAAGTATTTATTCTGAAAGTTATATCAAACTTTGTGTTGCTTCCACTATCTCTGCTGATTTTGTATCTTTCCTCCCTGGCTTTTGCGTACATTCCCATCAGCAGCGTGAGAGTCTGGAGAGAATCGCTTCTGAAAGTAAATGTGTGCCCACTCCAGTCTGTTGCCCATCGGAAAGCCGCTTCTGCACCTTCGATCTCTAGTTGTTCTGCGGTAGTGAAATATATGCTGATACCTCTTACTTCTCTAATGGTTCCTGAATAATCACATAGGGTTAGGGCAATAACAACATTTGATCCAGCATTAATCATTGTCAAAGCTATGTTTAATTTTAGGTTCATGTAGCCTGTCATCCTTTCCAATTTTGTGTAATCAGTAGTTTCATTATTTGTTAATGTAATGTTTTCATCATTGATTGGGTTGTAGTGCAATGTTTGTATGACATTGTATCCCGGGGTTATAGCCATCGTATAATTTTTTTATAAATTTTACGATCTCATCCGTTGTGGTTGCACTGTCTTGACTTTTATTTTTGAAGACAACATCACATCGTATCTTCCAAATATGCCATATGGTGACACTATATAGAACATTCCATTCTACAATATATCCCTCTATGTTGTTATTTTCCGTGTAATCATTCATCCATTCATGGAACTCAGTTGCTCCATTTACAATGAAATTCATATCAAAGTTTAGGTGTTCCCAGACCTGAACGGTATAGTTATACTTTATGAAAAGATGAGTTAGCGATTCCTGGCCCTCTCCACAGAGTTTGCATTTTGTATCAATATCTGGAAGGATGGATGCCATTCGCATACTATTTGGTAGTATGGCATGAGCTGCCTTCCATATGAAATGTTTAACTGATGGTGAAGTGTTCATATTCCAGATTTTTATCCAGTTTTGATTTATGTTCCCACTAGAGTTGATGTGATTGTATAGAGATTTTATCAAGAATATCCCTTTTTCATTTAACTTCTAGTGAGGTAAGTCCTCCCTGTTATCAGAAGGTATGTTTATCTTCTTAACTTTTTTCAACTTTCTGATTATCAAAACATTTTGTAAGATTCTCTATATCCCAGGTGTTGTTGTCCGTAAACAAATGTTTGACTTTTGTTAAGCCCTCGGTATCATTTGTATGCTTTTGAATTGGTATACTTGTTCCTGGTATCCAATCATCTTCCCATATATCAATAGTTTCTCCATTTCCTAATACCCAGTAACATCCCTTTTTGATTTGATCAATTCCTGTTAACAGGCCTTTCCAAATCCAACTATCATTGTTGTTAGGAGTACTATTTATATGAAGGATGTCACTACTAGGATAGTATTTTGCTTTAAGGACTTTGGCACAAAGAGAATCAGGTTTCTCTTTTAGCCTCCAGCCCATCTTAGCAATCATTGTTATATTAAATTTTCTCATGTCTTTTATCCTTAGACCTCCTTCCTCCAACGATTTACAAACTGAATTCCAGTTTTTAAGAAAAACACGCTTTTTCCCTTTTTAATTTAATCCCTTTTCGTTTTTCCCCACCAGTAATCTCTTTGAAGTTTAGTAATTCTATTTCATATATTAACTGGAATTTTAAAACAATTCCTTTGGTAAGCATACAGTGATGTTGAAACATTTTTTACCATTACAGTTTTACCTGCCAGATACAGGTTTTTTCCCCTCCAGGTGTGCAGTCTATTCTTTATCTTTTGAATTAAAGGCTCAAAACATTCAATTTTAGATCTATTGGTGAATAAGGGTGACCCAAAATATTTATCATTTAAGGGTATGTCCTTAACACCTAAGATATGTTTAACTCTCTGACGGATGTGTGTTTCAGTTTTACGACTAAAAAAAACAACCAATTTTCTCGGGTTGATTAATTGGCCCGAGGAATCTCCGAAATCAGTGAAAAGTTTAACAAGACTGTGACAAGTTTTGTCACTTACCTTGCAGAACACCGAACAGTCGTATGCGAAGAGTAAATGACTAATGGGTGGAGCTCGTTGAACTATTTTTATACCTTTTATTAATCCAGTCTTTTCAGCATGTGATATTTTCCAAGATAAGGCTTCCATACATAACAAAAATAAGTAAGGGGAGATTGGGTCTCCCTAGCGTAAACCCCTCGAAGGTTTAAAAAAACGAGTTGGCGAACCATTTAACAATACTGACAGCATAGTAGTAGATATACATTGGTGAACAAGGTTACACCATTTACTATTAAACCTCATTTTTTTCATTATCTCAATTAGAAAATCCCATTCGACACGGTCAAAATATTTTGAAATGTCAATTTTTATCCCCATGAAACCCTTTTTTGATTTAGATTTTTTCATCTTGTGTATCAGTTCATGCGCTAAAGTGATGTTATCTGATATCTTCCTTCCCGGAATGAAGGCAGACTGATACGGTGAAATTATCTTTTCAAGAAGGCTTTTCATCCTACTTTCCATTAGTTTAGAAATTATTTTGTATGTTGTATTTGTTAGGGCTATTGGTCTGAATTCTGAAGGCGTAGTAGGATTTAGAGTCTTAGGGATTAGACAAATGAAAGAGGCATTCATCTCCTTTGAGATGTTACCTGTTTCAAAGAAACTTTGTATCATTTTGGTTATGTCAGTACCAATTATCTCCCAATTTTGTTGAAAAAAATTGGGAGGGAATCCATCTAGACCTGGGCTTTTGTCAGGTTCCATGGAGAAACTTATTTTCCTTATTTCATTGTCCATAGTGGTACTACATAACATTTCATTATCAATAGTTGTTATGCAGCTGGGGATTAGATCAATCATACATTGGTCGATTTTCGGGTTAACAGAAGTAGCAATATTTTGATCCAATCATTATTTTCATCTTTTAAGGTTTCCATTCTATTTCTTCTATACCTTTGTTTTGCTTTATCGTGGAAATACTTCTATATTCAGTCTCCTAGGGCAATGTTTTGGTCACGACTCTTATCTTTCCAAAAAATTTCTTTTATTGCATACCAACTAACCAAATCTTTTCTTAGCTTAGCATAATCATTCGCTTTATCAGAGTAGTTTGCTCTTTTTTTTATGTTTTTTATGTTTGTCTGTATGTTTCCAAAAGTCTTATGGTTTCATCTGTTCAGAGTGTGTTTAACTCCTGATAGTCTTTTATTTGTTTTATACGCAGTAGACCCTTGAATATGTTTGTTCCAACACTCTTGAATCAAAGGTTTATATTGGTCATGTTTAATCCATTCCCCAATATACTTAAAAGGTTTTGCACCATCGTTCCAGTGACTATGAGTATTTAGTCTTATTGGGACATGGTTAGAGGCCAAAGGTCCTAATTGTCTTAAGCTAGAGTTTGGGAACTTCTTATTCCATTTTGAGTTAACAATTGCTCTATCCAATCTCTGTTCTATAACATTATTATCAATTCTATGGTTGTTCCAAGTAAAGGTATAACCAATGAATCCAAGATCCATGAGGCCACGGATATTTATCAATTTATTGAAATTTTTTGCTTCGGTTTTGTTAAACTTAAATCTACTATGTTTTTCTTCCTCATAAAGAACTACATTCAAGTCTCCTATAACTATCCATGGTATATTTATTGTTTGAGATAACTCCTTTATAATGTTCCAAGAGTTTTTTTTCCAGTTGCCCATAAGGAATTCTGTACAAATATGTTAAAAGCCAATTATTGTTATCCTGTTGATCTGTTATGGTAGCATTTATATGATTATAAGCACTATCATTTATCGTTATTCCTACATTGTCTTTCCAGATGAGACACAGACCACCAGCAGTACCTCTTGGTGGAACCAGATGATAATTAGAGATTCCTACATGTTTCAGTATCTCATGCATTTCCTTATTTTAATTAAAATTATATAACAAGGAGAAAAAAACCAAGGAGATAATATTTGGAGTACAAAAACTCCACCCATATGTTAATAATTACAAGAACTCTATTTTCTCCAAAAGCGATACAAAAACCCCAATTTTTTTATAAAGTTTAAATTATATCATTCAAAGTTTGTAATAATTCCATAACATCCCTCCCGTGTTTTTCATTTTTATCCTTTCTCTGTATCTCTCTCACATCACCACAACACCTTCCCTTCTCTTCTTCCTCTACCATCACCAAAACCCAAATCATATCTCGATCCTTCACCAACAATTTTTTCTTCTCTTCTTCCGCTACCACCAACAGCAGCACCGCCCCTTCTCTTCTTCCTCTTCCTCTACTACCACCAGCTCCTCTCTTCATTTTTGTAGTTATGTAGAACCTAGGGTTTTAAATCGCTTGAAATAGAAGAAGAAAACGGATATTGGATGACGATCTGCTTGAATCACAATCTCCTAAGGTTAATTCACCAGACATGTCTATGGTTTTTTGTGTTTCCATTATCTTTTTTTTTTCTTTCTAAATTGATTCGTGATTTGTGAGATAAGGGTTTTGATTCATTTTTGGATCTACGAGTTTATTATTGAATTCGGGTTCTCTTATACTAAGAAGTTAAATTGATTTTGATTTTGATGAAATGAAATTTCATAGTTACTGTTCTAGGGTTTTGAATTACAATTTTTGTTGGTACTGTTATAGGGTTTTGAATTAAATTTGTAAAAATGAAATGAAATGATTTTTATATGATTACGAACCCATATTCCCTAATTTGTCAATCCATGCTGTTGTTAATGGTGGGTTTCACTGAATTCAACTTCATTACATGTAAAATTACCTTTACTTTTTTTTTGGTACTTGCTAGTGTGTGTGACACTTGAGAAATTGATTTCTATAGTACTAGTTGACTAGTAATTGGACTTTTAACTCATATTTGAGCTTTATCTATTCAATGTGTGTAGAATGATATGTTGATCCAAGTTCCGTTGCATAATAAATACTACCGCGTAGAATAGTTGGCTATGAGATGCCTGAGAGATTACAACAGGAATGGGGTGAGCTGGTTGCAACAGAAACTATTGTTGAAGGCGGGATAAGAGAGTACTGGTGCTGATGATGGAAGAGTATGGGAATTGATTCTGTAACTGGATGTAAGAGCAACAAGTTTAATAAGCTCCACAGTACTTGGCAGCAGCAAAGAGGTTGGCAGTGAAATGGAGGATTGACACACTGGTGTTTACATTGCAAGACTCGACAATGCAGGAAGGTGCTCAGTTCTCATGATGGATGAGAACAATGGGTTCAATAAGGAAGTGGTCGTTGATTCGTACAGCTGCATGAGAGATGGATGGTGTGCAGTCGATGGATTTAGGTGTTGTAGCTGAGAGGAGAATCAATTGGCTTCAGTACTCACGCCGGTGATATTTGATTAAATGGTTGATGTGAATCGAAATACAAGGGAAATAATTAGGTGTTGCTGGTGTTGAGTTGGGGTTGACGTGGTTAAATGGAAATGCAGTTGGAGTTCACTGTTCCTGGCCGGAGTTGGAGATGTAGTCTGGAAGACGCCTTAAGATTACTAGTATTTATAATGAAATACTCCGGTAAGTTATACGTCAGAGCGAGGCTTAACGAAGTTATTTCTTGAAGCATTTTAAGTGTATAGAAACCACCGTAAGAATGCGAAGAATTCGAAGAAGCAAGTTCTAACGAGACTGTTAAGTTCCGGCCTGGAAGAAGTGTATCGGTCGGATGTGAGAAGTTTTGCCAAACAGGACTAAGATATGTGTTATACAGAACAAAGTTACCGGTATCTGACATTTCTGCAGTATGCACACCGGAATCTGACGTGTTTGATGACCAGACAATGATATTCTCGTCGGTAAGCACTAGATTTCCAGAGTTGTCGAGCTCCAGGATTGCATCTTTTCCCACCGGGTGAGTTTCTATTAAGAGAAAAATGAAAATTTTATAACCTGCGAAATACTATGTAGTTGCATGTAAGGATAACTACTAGAGAAGAGAAAAAACATACCCCATTCCTGCTGTAATCTCATACCGTGTAGAATTTTTTTGGATAGAAGTACCAATGGTAGCTAGCTACATGGATATTAAAACAATCATCATTAGATCAAGCCCCACCCTAGCTAAGACAGACTTTGGTAGTAAGACAAAATCATGTATGTATGCAACCATTAAGACTCTCTTATTGTCATAAGCTCTAGCTAGCTGCTTTAATTAGTTTCTTGTTTCCTACAGTTAATCAAGGGAAAAAACTTGAGTACCTAGCATTTTGTTTATCTACGTTTCATCTGTTTTGTTTTCAAAGCTTTGCGAAATAACATTTAGGCATGCCATGTCAATCATGACATCTCAATGACGTCTTTCTATCAATGGACATGTATAATATCTCTTGTATTTTTCTTGCAATTGAACAGACATTTGCACGAATCCAATTATGGTGTCATCTTATTTATGATTTCGTATTTATGATGAAACCAAAATTGGTTTCATCTAATTTTTGCTAATTTTTGTCGACGAAACCAATTTGTTGGTGATATGATAATATTTTTTTTGTTGAAACCAGTTTTGGTTTCATCTAATATGTGTTTTTTTGCAGATTTTATGTCGACGAAACCAATTTTTGTTGATGATACGGTAATTTATGCTGAAACGAGTTTTGGTTGGTTCTAATTTTGTTTCAATTATTTTTTTTTTTACTTTTTGTCGACAAAACCAATAAGATCTCTAATGTACCTGCAGCTAGTATGGGTGAGTCTGTTAAAATATCTGTTCAGCAAGAATTGGAAGCCATCATAGCTGTCGACCAGTTCTTCCACCTTCCTCTGAGCCTCCATGTCCGGAACCCATAAATAACTCAGCTTCACAACCTGACATACATCTAGACAATGGATTCCACCTTCCTTTGCAAGATACAATGCTTCAGCAACCTGTGGTTGTAAACAGACGTGTATGTGAAAGTGTTGCACGTCTGTCAGATTGCAGAAGCTTGGGAGTTGTTCCAGACCGCAAGATTCATCCCTCGCAGATTGCTCCTTTGGATTCCTTCTCAGACTTCTCAGACCCACGATGACCCTTTGGAATTTAAATTGGCACCATCAACAAATTGTTCACGTTTCATATTTGTCGACAAAACCAAATTGTAGTTTATTGTTGGAACCAATTTTGGTTTCATCATATTTTGTCATTTTGGTGATGAAACCAGTTTTAATTTCATCATATTTTTTCATTGTCTATGAAATCAATTTTGATTTCATCATGTTTTTTCATTTTGTCGATGAAACCAGTTTTGGTTTCATCAAATTTTAGTCATGGAGATGATGGTAGTGGTGTTTTGTGGTGCTACTGTGGGGGCGCTGGTGCCGGTGGTGGTAGAAGATGGAGGTGGTTGGTGGCAGCAGTGGAAGGTGTCGGCATTGACGGTGGTGCTGGTGGTCGATGGTGGTGGTGGTGGGCGTTAGTGGTGTTTATGGTGGTGTGGATGGTGTTGGCGGTGGTGTTGGTTTTGGTCGGTGGTGCTGGCTGGTGGTGGTGGTGGAATGGAGGTGATAGAGGTGGTGGTGGTGGTATGTCGATGGCGACGCGGTGGTTGTGGCGGTCGGCGGTGGTGGCGTGGCAGCGGTGGTGGCGCGGAGGTGGTGGTGGTTGA